>NW_022990539.1:0-87500 GCF_902827175.1 Gymnodraco acuticeps
ATTTAAGAAAAGATTACGTTTATTTTTTCTACAAATGACATTATAAGGTATTATTAAAATGAAACAGTGAACAAAAATTCCAGTGCAACTGATAACATTTTTATAATTAGTGCTACTGTAGAACTACAATAAAAATCACTAATACTAAAAACACTGATATAATTGCTTACATAGTTGGAATATAACTAAATACATTTTTAAAAAAAGTCTATATTACTTTAAATTGAAATACAATGATCTAAATTCTAAACAATTGATTCATGGAGTAAGTCATTTGCTGAAATAACTTAAAATGCTCTAGTTGCAGTCCTATACAGAACAGTTCAAATGAGCTCTGCCTCATTATCCTTTTTTTGGAACCTGGATACTGATTGCTCCCAATATAACAATATTAGAGTTTTTTTAATTAGATTGGAATTAGATTATTTTTTATCAAATTGAGGTGTTTACAATATACATTTTTATTTATTTTTTAAAGTCCAGACCGGAAATTGAACCAGTCATCTACTGTACCAAAGTCAGTTTCTTTATCCACTGTATTAAGCAGTTGCTGTTGCATTGGACTATATTTATATATTTTTACATTTATAATACATATAGGCTTTATTTGTCATGTGCACATCAACTACTAACTACAATGTAGAAATGGAAATTAAATTATTATGTCCCCGACTCCTCCAACAATGCAACTTGAATGGGGCGAAGCTTGCGAGCTAGTTCAGGCAGTCCACTCGAGCACTTATGCTGCATTCATACATAACGCCCCTTGCCACTCTACAACCAACCAAACAGAGTCTCCTTAACATGCCGCTCTATTTAACCTGTCAGACCTCTCTCTATGCTTTGCTTGCTGCTGCTATTACAGTATATCAAATAAACGTCATAGAGCTCATAGAGTTAAGCAGTCTAATGGCAAAAAACTGTGCACTGTGTTGTAATACAATGTATTATAACCAAACATATATACAGAGTGTATATATACATGTATATATAGTACATTTCTTCTTGTGAGGACCTTTTAGCTGGTCCACACAAGCAAAATGCTTGAACATTTGGTTTAATTGAATGCTCTGTGTGAATTTCAGAAACTGTCCTCATTGAGATAGAAAACTCAGAAAAGTGTGTGAAAGTGTGTGTGCTCTCGGGCCCCCCATTGCAGGAAAAACAGGTGGACTGGCAAGTGGAATTTTCTGATTGGCTAATTTCAGTCATGTGAGACCATGACAGTAAGGCTGCAGAGGAACAAACTATAATCTAGAGCAGTGTTTCTCAAACTTTTTCATACCAAGGACCACTTAACCAATCAAAAAACACTCGTGGACCACCTAACTCCACAAATATCAAAAAACACATCGTTTTTCTAGAACAGATTACAAATTGCCTGAAAATGGTACAAACAAGTGGCAACATGTGTGATGAAGGTGTTGCGCTGGGCTATATCATGCAATCAAAAGTGAAACTTAACCTCGCTCCATTGCGGAGATATTCCCGCTAGAGTGCGGAAAACTTAAATGTATTTATTTATTTCAAATGTGAAAATTTACCAATATACTCACGGACCACTAGTGGGCGCTCACGGACCACACTTTGAGAAGCACTGATCTAGAGACATGCAGTACATTTACACTAGAACAAAACTGAAAAAAAATTACATATGTTTGACAGCTTGTGTTGCTTTCCTGTTTTTCATCCCCTTCCGATATTCTCCTTGTTTTTTAACTCTTCATTATTTATTTTTGTATGTATGCACCACAACACCTAGTCAAATTTCTCGTATGTGTCAACCTACCTGGTAATAAACCTGTTTCTGATTCTGATTCATCAGCTAAAACATCAATCAATTGGAGAAAAAAACCAAAGAGCCTCACCTGGTCTGAGACGTTGTACCAGTCGTAGTCGAAGGAGTTGATGGTCTCGATGTTAGTGAGGGCGAGCACCACCAGGTTGTAGCAGGCGCGCGACGCGTACAGCAGAACCACCATGATGCCGATCAGAGTCACCTGACACACCGACGTCCCCTAAACACACACACATATATCACTCATTGTTATTCATTTGAATTAACATTTGTTATGCGCTATATGTGACATGTATGTAGTAATGTGTGTTTTTTGCATTTTATTGTTCTCTTTTATCCTTTCGCCTGTATCTACTTGTCTTTGATCCTTTCTTTATAACTAATGCTGTTGATGTATTGTGATTTAAAAAAGCTGTCCATTATCATCTGGCCGGGGACAACAGCTGGACATTAGCAATGTTGGCTAAAGCTGCCCCATCTACTGTTTTGTGTGACAGTTGATCAATGGGGACTGTCCACGACACTATAAACCAATACACTAAACTAATGTATGTGATGCCGGATGGAATTAATGATTTTGTTTCTTGCAGTCATGAAAACGTGGAATATTCAAGAAGTAAATATCAGGGTTAGGGACGCTGCACAAGATCGCGACCTGAGGTTGAAGGCTAAGGGAAGTTATTTGGGATTATTACTTGCTTTAGTTGTTGTTATTTTTAAAGACTATACCTTAGACTTATTACATCTGATGGAATTAACTGCAGTCATGAAAACCTGGAATATTATGGAAGGAAATATCAGGGTCAGTGACCTGAGGTTGAAAGCTAAGGGAAGTTATTCAGTGAACATCTTTGGGATTATTACTAATTGCTTGACTCTAGAGACTAAACCTTTAGTTGTTATCTTTAAAGACTTTACCTTAGACTCCAGGTAGATGTTGGCCAGCGACATCTTGGCGACCTTGTAGAGGCAGACGGACAGCGAGACGGCGCAGAGGACGAACAGGCTGTCGTTGATGGTGACCCTCACCAGGACGATGGTCTTCACGTCGGCCGCCGTCATTTTGACCAGCAGGGCACAGACCAGATTAACCACGAGGAAGAGGAGACTGACGCCGAAGAAGACGAGGTACAGAGGAAGTCTGCAGGAGAAACAAGAGATTATAACCGTTAAAACGGCCCTATAGGTTCATATCAGTATGTAGTGTCTCTACTTTAAAGAGTCCTCTCCTGCTGATGTTCAGGTGTATATCAGTATGTAGTGTCTCTACTTTAAAGAGTCCTCTCCTGCTGATGTTCAGGTGTATATCAGTATGTAGTGTCTCTACTTTAAAGAGTCCTCTCCTGCTGATGTTCAGCTGTATATCAGTATGTAGTGTCTCTACTTTAAAGAGTCCTCTCCTGCTGATGTTCAGGTGTATATCAATATGTAGTGTCTCTACTTTAAAGAGTCCTCTCCTGCTGATGTTCAGGTGTATATCAGTATGTAGTGTCTCTACTTTAAAGAGTCCTCTCCTGCTGATGTTCAGGTGTATATCAGTATGTAGTGTCTCTACTTTAAAGAGTCCTCTCCTGCTGATGTTCAGGTGTATATCAATATGTAGTGTCTCTACTTTAAAGAGTCCTCTCCTGCTGATGTTCAGGTGTATATCAGTATGTAGTGTCTCTACTTTAAAGAGTCCTCTCCTGCTGATGTTCAGGTGTATATCAATATGTAGTGTCTCTACTTTAAAGAGTCCTCTCCTGCTGATGTTCAGGTGTATATCAATATGTAGTGTCTCTACTTTAAAGAGTCCTCTCCTGCTGATGTTCAGGTGTATATCAGTATGTAGTGTCTCTACATGTCTTCATGCTTCAATGTTCAAAAAGCTCTTTATTTCCTCTCATACTGCCTGTGCTGCAGCACCTCTTTTCACCCTCTGTCTGAAACCAGAGCCCAGTCTGCTCTGATTGGTTAGCTGGCCGGCTCTGTTGTGATTGGTCAACAGCTTAGAGATGTCCCGCCCCTTGGCCTATCATGTACAATGTGTTGGAGCGCTAGCCAATAGAAGCGTGAGTGTTACAAAGTGATGTCAAAATGTTCTGGACCTTTGGGGATTTTAGCCTTTGCAGACCATTTACATGCACACAACCCTATATGAAGCACTGTGGGAAAGGGAAAACCCAAAAAGCATAACATGGGCTCTTTAAGTGCATTTTACAGATCTAAATCAGTCGATACTTTTAAAGAAAACACAGTTTGATAATCGGTGTGATTTTTTGGATACATGTTGGAAGAGTGGGAGTTTCATTGGGGAAACAGACTCCCTTAATTCAGTCAGGGTGAGTTGTTTGAAGAAAAGTTACCTGTACTTGAGCAGTGAAGGTGTGTACTTGGACTTTGCCTTGAAGTAAACCTGTAGATGGGAGAGAAAAAAGATTGTTACACACTTTGTTATGATCCTGGGTCATTATGTGTGTGTGTGTGTGTGTGTGTGTGTGTGTGTGTGTGTGTGTGTGTGTGTGTGTGTGTGTGTGTGTGTGTGTGTGTGTGTGTGTGCATGTGTTAGATCTGTGTTAGTAGTGTGGTACCGTAGGCCTTTTGGCAAGTTACTATATGTGTTAGTGTTAATCTTAGGCCTGTGTGGCAAATGTGTGTTTGGGGAATTATTTAAGAAAGGAACCTCTGTATTATTGTCATTATTAACTTTTTGAGCTAGCAGTAGGAGCGAGAAGCCATTTTTGTTTGATTACTCAATATTCCCGGTTTACTCCTGTTTTGACGTTAGGAGCCTAGATGAGAAGCTTGTCTTTTGTTTGGCTTTGCTTTTTTGGTTAGGTCAGTTGAGAGTACTTTGTGTTTAAAAAAATGTCTTATGTTGGTTACGTCGGGAGAAAAATGTTAACTGCTAATTAGATTTTCTCTCTGACTCACACTTGGTTTGTAATATGATTCAAAGTGACACTAAACTGATATGTTCCCTATGGTGTCCTGATGGAAGCCATTGAATGACGATCCTTTACGAGTGTCACTGTTAGTGTGACTTGTTATCTGATGTGCATGGACTAAGACTGATGCTGTTAACATTTCAGATCCACTTATTTGACCTTAGTAAGTGATCTGAGTACTTCCTCCAGCACTTTGCTCAGAGCCAGTCTAGAAATCACTTCATCGATTACTGCCTCCTCTCCGACTGAAGGGGAACCTTGCTTCATTACAGAAATAAGACACCGTGGTGTTTGGTTGGAAAAATAACCCGCGTCATCTCAGCTCTCATTAACGAGTGCTGCTAAAGAGCTTCTATTATGTCTTTATCTTCTGGTCTATTTCTGAACTGCCAGCAGCTGGATGAATGGACGAAGAGGAGAGGCAGCTGCTGATCATCCTCGAATGTGTAATACGATTCATCCAACCATAGGCTGGTTGACGTAGCAGTTTGTTGTCAGTGGTTGCCTGCAGGTATTCAGGTTGTAGAGTAAGTCTCCATTTTTTGTAGGGGTGGTGTTTTATTCTCCTTCTGTCCACCAGTAGAAATGTGTTCAAGCAACACTCTGATCTCCACATCCATTTTAAATCTCTTTGTCTTGACAAACTTAAAGTGGGCCTCGAAGTTTTTTGCATATCAGTGCAGAGAAAAATCACCTTTAACCTCGAGTGTGTGTCTCAAAAAGCAAGCATACTATTGACGTGTTCAGTTCAAACAGAATTAGCAGTTGGTGCACACCAAAGTGAAGCTTGTCCAAGATCTTCTTTGTAATTCCCAAATGTGTCAATTACCTGAACATTGAATTTCACTTTGAAAAGAAATAGCATTTAGGCTAGGAACAAACACGTTCTGTATCTGCAACTCAAACTTAAGACTTTCTCATGGAAGATAAAGAGTAATTTCTCCTCTCAGTCAACCTGTACAACTGTCTCGTCCATGCATGTCAGACTTTTGTGGCCTTTTGTATGTTGTTAACATTCATGGCCGTAGCTACATCGAAGTCGTCTCCATTCTATTTTTCACCTACCAAGCTCTGACTGGTTAATAGAAACAGGGGCGCCGCCAGGGATTTTGGGCCCCATGAAAAGATACCACATTGGTTATTTAAACATTTTTTTCTTAATGTTCTAAAATTGTTTGGGCCCCTGTCAGTCACGGGCCCTTAGAATCGTCCTAACTTTTCACCCCCTTACGGCGCCCCTGAATAGAAATAACACTTTTGAAGATTCAGTATCTTAATTCGTAGGGGCTTGGTGTAGCAGGAAGTTTAGGAAGTGTAGACTGGAAGTAGCTAGCTCTTAATACTAAATGGCTACATTTCACAGTGTGCTGTGTAGACGTTTGAGGTTTTAAAGGTCCCATGTCATGCTTTTCTGGTTATTACCCGTCCCCTTGTGTGTTATGAAGGTTTTTCTGCATGTAAACTGTCTGCAGAGTCACAAACCCTCAAAGTACACCCTGTAGCGAGTAAAACTCTAACACAGAAAATACCTGTCTATGCTGCCCCAGAACGCCTCGTTGGGGATTTTTCTTTTTCCATTGTTTTCTTCTTGTAGTGTAGTAAGTACAGTGACGTATAGTGACGTAACGTCTCCGCGGATTGGTCCATTTGCTCGGGCTGGGTTCAGGCTGGGTTTCGCTGTGTCTCGCTGTCTCGCAGATCCCGCGCAGCAAGCCAGCTCACACTGTGCGCTCCTCGAGCCTCAAAGGGCGGAGCAGCGAGCCCCGCAACGTCCCGCCAACACGGCACCCACACCCCACGCAGTATTCTCATCTGTTTGTCATTACTGGTGTCATTTTCTGGTTGCTAACAAACACCATTGTAAAACATAATCACTGATGGTCCGCTGTGAACGGTGGTGGACTCATCAGAACAGAGTGGGCGAGCTGACCAATCAGGGGGGGGGGGGGGGGGGGGGGGGGTGCAGGAGCTTCAACAAGCCGTTTAGGACAGAGAGTGAATACACATACTATACAGAGATGCTGTATGAGAAACCAATGTGAGTTTGGAAAATTGCACAATATAAATCTATTCTAGTAGACCTCAACAATGGAATTATGATCAGTAGAAATGGCCATGACATGGGACCTTTAAAGATGATTCCATTCGAGATCCTCCATTTCCTTTAGGTTCTTGGTTTGTCTGTCAAAGTAACGGTGAGGGCTCTGAGATGTGAGAGACTGACCCAGTAGCATGCAGCCTGTCTGAGCGAGGATTCATTAAAACTCAGACGTTTGACAGATTAGTTGGAGTAACCAGCACTGGTTTTGTCCATAGTACCATTTCCTTAAGTGTCAGCCTGACACATTCATTGGAGACTTTAAGATCTCAACTAGAAACAATACTCAGTTTTAGCTGCAGAACTTGAGTTCATTATTCTGGATACAATGGTGGATCCTGTAGGTTTAAAGCCTCTTACACACCAAACTGACACCAAAGAACACCAAAGAACACCAAAGAACACGTCCCGACAGAACGTCGCCTCACGTCTCCTGCGTCTTGGCCATGTGTCGCACCGGAACACACCGCAAAGACTTCAGCCGATGGCCAAGTTGCACGTACGAACTGCGCATGCGTGAGTGGCAATAACTTTCCTTACCAGCAGGCGGCGGTAGTGTGTATTCGTCATTCAAAAGAGGCAACAACCGGAAGACAGACTGCGTGATAACCGAGAGAAGAAGAACAGACTGCGAGATATAAACAAACAACAAATAGCGTGTGCGTTCCATTTGCACTCGACAGCAGTGCTGGGACTAACACGTAACAAAGTAACGCGTTACTGTATTTTTGGCAGTAACTAGTACTCTAACGCATTACTTTTTAAATTCAGTAACTCAGTTACCGTTACTACATGGTGCGTTACTCCGTTAGTTTTTTTTATATAGTCAACAGCCAGGCGAACAGAGATGAGAACTGTACTTAGATACTTCCTGTGTCACATGCGGAGACGCGCTGTGGGCGTGTTTGTGTTGTTTACTAACAAGACTATCATGGCGGCGGCGGAGCTCAATCTAGTTTCTCCACCTGGAGATATTCTCACTATTTCACTTTTGTCGAGCACAAAGAAAAGAAGGTTTTAGTTAAATGTAAGTTGTGTCTTGGCGGGTCAAAGATCCTATCTACTGCCTAAACCAGTAATTAAAATCTCTTAAAACATCTGCAAAAACAACATGCTGGGACGAAGCTAGTAGCTAAGACCACAGAGACTCAGCCGACGCCACTCCACCTCCACCTAAGCAACAGCGGCTGGATTTTAACCGAGGGACTGCTAGCCAGGGAAAAGTCGATAAAGCCATTGCACGGTATGTTGTAGAATACATGCAGGCTATTGCTACAGTGGAGTCACCCGCTTTCAGGGAGCTAGTTAGCATGATAGCATGTCCGGGCGGCACACGGCATATGGGACGGAAAACGTTTTCCAACTACCTGGAGAAAGAATATACAAAAATGGAAAGCCAGCTAATATCGATGCAATCCAGATTGCATATAATGCATGTCAAGTTGATCAACAGATTGTATTATTCCCCCAATGCAATAACAGTACTGAAATGAAGGCTATAAGGGCATTAATGGGAGCCCTTTTCCTAAGTAACTAAAACGTTACTTTTCACAGTAACGCATTACTTTTGGGTTTAAGTAACTAGTAAAGTAACTGAGTTACTTTTGAAATGAAGTAACTAGTAATGGTAACTAGTTACTGGTTTTCAGTAACTAGCACAACACTGCTCGACAGCGAGAAGCTCATGGGGCTTTCCCGAACCTGTGTCGAGAGCTGGGTCTGTTTGGGTCCCTCACTTCCGTTTCGCTTCTCATGCACTGATTCGCTAAGCTGAACAGCCAATCAGAGTGATTTATTTTGCCTTTGGCCTCCCCATGTCGAATCGGCAGCGGAAGGTGTCGGCACGGCCGAAAAGACACGACGGTGCAGTACACACCAAGACACACCAATCTGAGTAGGGCGACACGACGCTCATCGACGGCCCGACATCTATCGACGCCGAAAATCGGCTCGGTGTGTAAGGAGCTTTAAAGAGGTTAAAGAGAAACTTAACACCAGTCTGAAAAACTGAGTTTTGCTGCCCTCTCTGGTTGGAGGTTCAAAGTCTGCTGCAGTCTGATGGGTGTGGTCAGAGGAATACCTGTAACCACACCCAGCTGTGACCTAATGATGTCACAGTGTACCAACACACCCTGAAGTACACCTCTACATCACCTGGAGACAAGTTAAAGCACCAGGAGACAAGTTAAAGCACATTGTGGACCCGTTTCCCCTCACCTGAGCGCAGTAGAGGTTCATGAGGCTGAGCGTGAAGAACTGCAGGCAGACGGGGAAGCAGTAGAGCAGCCAGAAGGCGAAGGGTCCGAGAGCGTTGGCGGTCACACAGTCTCTGAAGTAGAAGGAGAAGAGGAGGGCTCTCAGGGCGGCCCACAGCAGACACAGGAACAGGAAGGCCGTCTGGTAGCTGAAGCGCTTGTGTCGGTATCTCAGAACCAACCACAGCTGGGCGTAGACGAAGGCGAAGAGCAGCGAGTAGAAGATGGTGTAGGCGATGGTGAGACCCAGCTTCACGTAGGGGGGGATCGCCGGCGTGATGGTGGGAGGGGGAGGGAGGTGGGAGTCGTTACCGGCATGCTGCTGCTCCAGGATCCCCTCCATCGCCTCCCCATTCATCCCTCCTGTTCCCCACAGAGGAGGGAGGGAAGACAGCGCTGATCTCTGGGTGGAGCAGAAGAAGAAGAAACGTGTCTCAGAGCGTTAGACGGATCCTCCACATCCATCCACTCTCCTCCAGACACACGATCTGACTCACAGAGAGCAGCAGGAGGAGGAGAGACACCACCCCTCTTTTTGCCGGTGCCTGGTGCAGAGCGATTGGTGGCTGGGGGTCATGTGATCACAGTCCCCAGCAGGCGATTGGCTGAGCAGGAGGAGGATGCTGCAGAGAGGAGAGGAAGGTGGAGAGATGGAAGGAGAGAGAGGTGGGAGCTGTGGTACCACTCACCACACACACACACACACACACACACACACACACACACACACACACACACACACACACACACACACTAACTGCGTCACAGCAGCGTCATGCAGGCAGCTTTGACTGATACCGCTTTTTTCAGACAGCTACGGATGGATATAGAAAAACGTGGTTTGTGGCAGCAGTTAAACACGTGGGGTTTATTTAATTATAATTGTGTGAATAATTATTGACTCATAAATTGATGAAGATTTAATAAACACCTATAAGGGGTTAAAAGGTACAATGCCACACAAATTCAAACTACTCCTTTCAAACATGTAAAATGCCCACATCAAAATTGTTAAAATATTCCTAAAAAATCACAAAATAATATAAAAAACACTTTCATTTTGGGAGGTTTTATTTAGAGTTTATTCATTAGAGATCATGAGTAATTCAAGAATCGACCCCAATGTCTTTTAAATTGACAAAATAAGAAGTGTTTTTTTTTTTTTAAAGATTGGCGCCTCGACATTTAGATTTCTAGATAATTTCTTTCAAGCAGACAATCAGTGCAGTATTGATTGGTTCGGTAGTAGAAATATGTGTAGCATCACATTCATCCGGTTACACTGCAGGATAAGTGACAATACTGAAGTTACTATCAGTACAACACTCATTTAATCCTCCTCCTCCTCCTCCTCCTCCTCCTCATCCTCCTCCTCCTCCTCCTCCTCCTCCTCCTCCTCCTCCTCCTCCTCCTCCTCCTCCTCCTCCTCCTCCCTCCGCACTTCTTCTTCTCTGCTTTTACATAACAGGCAGTTGTTAGATAATACAGGAAGCAGCTCGTCTCCTCACGCTGACGACAGAGACACACACTCCATTTTTTATATCCAACTCATTTGATTCAGTTTACTTTCACGCTAAAAGATGACGTGGATTTGAAGGAAATATTAAATACTTTAGATATTTGGACGAGGTTATCAAAAAAGATTGTCATTTGAAAGTCATTGTACTTCATGTTTAACGTTGTATTATGCACAGTAGTTATGCTTTATAAACCATTATTAACACCTGTGTGTGTGTGTGTGTGTGTGTGTGTGTGTGTGTGTGTGTGTGTGTGTGTGTGTGTGTGCGTGTGTGTGTGTGTGTGTGTGTGTGTGTATGTGTGAAGGCATTAGGAAATGGCTATTTAGGAGACTTTCTCTTATGTGTTGGTTAGTAACTAAGTACATTTCCTCAATTACTTAATTATAAAACATGTTTAGAACTGTTACGTTCCCTCCTAACTAGGGGTACAAAGGGAAGTAACAAAACACCCAAATAACCGGGCGAGAGAAAAAGGAGAGGAAACTGTGTACTGAAGCCACAAAGTGAGGTTTTAATGGCCAAAAGAAAAAGGGCTCACCAGCCAACTTGCAAAGCAAAATAAAATAAACAATACACGAAAAGGTAAACTGGAGCACATCTCCTAACAATTCACAAGAACACAGGCCTCACACAGAGACATGCTGCACACATGCAGCCAGAGGAGAAGGAGAGAGCGACTGCAGCCTTCCTCAGGTCCTTTATGGAGGCCCTGATTGGGGAGAGGCTGCACCTGGAGACAATCAGGGAGAGAGAGAGGCCGTTTCTCAATCTCGAGGATTCTGCCTTCCAAGCCAATATTTCAAGGATGCTACGTCATCGAGTGCCGCCGAAGGACTGTTCCAATCTCCAGCATACTTGGAATTCCACCGAGGCCGCGTCCTTGGTTTGGGGGAAATTTCGAGGCTACACATGGGTAGACTTTGCGTCCTTAAAATCCCCACAATGCTTTGCGCACGGACCAATTTCAAAAACCCTTGCGGAGAATGGATGAACCGACGCAGCACACTTTAAATGTAAGTATGTAGTGGCGTAGAACATGTGTTGGTAAATATGTTACTTTGTTACATTTGTTTGTTATCACCAAAAATGTGTTCCGTGAAAGTAAAGCAGGTTCATAATTAGATAGACATCGTGAGGTATTTATTTTCGGTACAGTTTATGTTGAAACCGTTAGAGAAAGTGGCACACTTGTTAGCCTGTTCCATTCTTCTTCGTTTTCCGAAGCCGTGGCTTGGAAGCATACTTGCTTCGTTTCTGAAGGAAGTGACTTGGAAGTACGCGACTACCAAGCCAGCATCCTCGCGATTGAGAAAACACCCAGAGACACACACACAAAAGCACACACACACAAGCACCAACTGCGACACGTAACAAGAACGTTGTAATTATAATAATTATTAAAACATTATACATTCACTCTCTTACTTTTGTTCTGTTTGTTCTTGCACTATTTGTATTGTTTTATTGTTTGTTGCCTTATGTATATATTTATCTTGCATAGTTTGAGGATGTGTGCATAAGACAAGAAAGCCTTGAATCTTAACCTATACTTTAATATTGTTAATGTTACTTTATGTTTCCATTCCAGCACATCATTTGCTTAATTTACATGTTGTGTTAACATCATACAAAAAAAGACAACAAACATATTAGCCTATAAAATAAAACATATCGTAAATTATTTAGCTAACATTGTGGTTGTTTTTAACCTTTGACTCCTTACATATGAACTTAGCAAAGCGCTATAAAACTACCATGTTATTTATTTATTTATTTTGACATGAATATAATTGACCTTCTTATAATCAAGAAATGGATCAACCGAGCTCTTCAGAGAGTGACTGATTTGAACATGTCATACATTAAGAGACGTTTCATGCAGTGATGCTATAAGTAGTAATAATGACAAGTATTTGTACCTCAGTATTGAAATGAAAAGTTCCAGAGAGCTTTTCTGCTCTGCTGCCAGGACTAAACGCACCCTGACAGAACATAAATATTGTAAACCTCAGCAAGGAACTTTTTTCAACGCCGCCTGAAAACCCAATGAACTCCTCGTGTTATTATTGAGCGTGACTCCAAGTGTATACAATAAGATAAAGACATCGACATAAGACCAGTGCTGGAATTGGGCCGGTACTCACCGGTACGCAGTACCGGCACTTCTGGTTCTGACCCATGGAGTACCGGCACTTCTTGCTCAGTACCGGCATGCTGGCGGTACTCCGGTACTCATGCACCGTGCCAGTACTCAACACTCTCCTGCCGTTCTTATTATACATCCATATATATATATACAGCCGCCCGGTACTCAGTAGATGCGTCATGAGGTGCCGAACGGACATTCTCATCGCTCTAACCGCTGGAGTTTCACAGCGGCTGTCAGCTGTTTACTCCTGTCATTCAAACAGAACGTGCTGGAGAGGGGGCGGGGCTTATATTCTCCATGTAAATACTGTGGTGGAAACGACTATGTCAAAATTAACCTATTTGACCGTGATTTAATAGTAATACACGTTTCAAAATAATAATAATAATAATGCCGAAGTAACAACATACTGAAAACTGTTAGTAAAACCATGTTTTAATGCTTTACAATTTACATACCTAGATGCACGTGTGTTGTGTTTATGCAGTGCAACTCCCACCCAGTGGGTGGCTATGTAGAGTGATAGAACAGAGCAGGCACGCCCCCGAGAGAAGGAAAGCAAGTCACGTCACAAATTAGCATTTCTAAAATGTTAGCGTGGATTAATAAAAGTGCAAAAAGACAGCGGTTGTCGCCGGAAGAAACTTCAAATACAGAGAATGCTGTGCCTGTGTTGGAAATTGTGTCTGATGGGGAGCTTTCTTTGGTTGATCCTCCTGCTCCAAGTTCTAGTGCATTAGCATTAGCACTAGCTCCGCCGCCTCCTCCAGAGCCTCTAACGTTAGCTGCTGCTGGCGCAACTGCCACCACCAACACCGGGCAAAGCGATGCACCTGACTGCTGGACAACGGACCAGGTGCAATATTTTTGCAAGACCAATGCATGGCTCCTTCTTAAAGATAAGAAGCTAGGATGTCGGATATGCAGAGATGTCAAATATTTGGGAATACACACTGGACAAGGACTGAAACTGTCAACTGAATGGGGTGAGTGTGCAGTGTCTCATTTCGGTGTTGACAAGGGCAAACAACAAGCTAGCCTGAGAAAAAAAATCAAAGAACATAAAGAATCACAAGCCCATGTAAAAGCTGCTGACATCCTTACATCTGCTTCACGTGAAACTATTCAACATCAAGTGCAGTCTATGCATAAATCTGAATTAGACACCACTATCAGAGTTTTTCGAACGGCATATAAAATTGGCAAACATAGCCGGCCATTCACAGACATGCCAATTGATTTGAATGTACAGAAACTGAATGGGCTGAACGTGGGCAGAGTTTTGCACTCCAATAAAACCTGTGGCGAAATCATCGACCACATAGCTCATGAGCTGAAGAAAAAAATGGCAAAAGACATTACAGAAAACCAAAGAAAACTCTGTGTTTTGGTCGATGAATCTACCACTATTAGTGGTAAAACGGTGCTTGTTGTGTGTCTACGCTCAGCATTAGCTGATGCTGAGCCCGAAACGTTTTTTTGGGAGCTGATCGAGTTGGATGGAACAACGGCTGATGACATCACAAAGGCGTTAATGGAGTGTCTTGGAAGAGATTTTAACGAGGACTTTTTAGGTCAGTGTTTCGTTTCTTTTGCATGTGATGGGGCTTCAGTCATGCTAGGGAAGAGAACAGGCGTTGCTACCCAGTTGTGTAGTAAATTCCCAAGCCTGTTTGTGTGGCACTGCTCCAATCATCGTCTAGAGCTGGCAGTTGGGGATGTGGTCAAGGAGGTCTCAGGGCTCAATCATTTCCAGATCTTTTTTGACAAACTCTATTCCTTGTTCCATGCCTCCCCCAAAAATCAGAGGCAGTTAGCGCAGTGTGCGCAAGCAGTCGGACAGCGTCTCCTGGTGATAGGGCGTGTTTTGTCCATCCGCTGGGTGGCTTCAAGTGAAAGGAGCGTCAGAGCAGTCTGGGAAAACTACCGAGTGCTTCATGATCACTTCAAAAATGCTGCAAACGACACGAGCAGGGATTCCAGAGACAGAGCAAAGTACAAGGGCCTGGATGATGTGCTCACATCTGCAACGTTTGTCAGCAATCTGGGACTGATGTACGATGCGCTCACAGAGCTCAGCGACCTCTCTCGGCAACTCCAAAAAAGAGAGATGACACTGCCTACAGCAGATAGGCTCTTAACTCGAGAAATACGAGTTTTTGAATCCATGGTCACCATGCCTGGCCCACACATGACTACAGTTCATACAGCTCTAGCTGAGAAGTCCTTCAAGGGTGTTGCCCTGCGTGAGAATGGCAGGCTTGTACAGATTCATGCAGGTCAGTTTTTCCGCAGTATGGTAGAGAATCTGAGACACAGAATGACTTCCACAACCTCCTCTCATGTCAGCACAAGAGAAATCCCATTACATGGCCGGGAGGCCCGGGACAATCAGCTAATCCAGGACATGAAAGTTATCCATCCTGGAAGTTGGCCTGAAGAGGAGTTAGACGTACAGTATGGGGACGTAGAGGTGCTACGTTTGTGCGAAGTGCTGAAAGTGGACAGAAGAGAGACTGTTCAGGGCTTTCGCGAATACAAGGAAACCAGGGCATCCCGTACACCTGCTGTCATGGAGCCTCTACTGAAAGCAGTCCGAACCATCGCTGTCTCCACTAGTGAGTGTGAGCGGGCATTCAGCTGCATGAACGATATCCTTACTGCAAAAAGGAATGCTCTCTCTGTCAGCCGACTGTCCAGCCTGGTTTTCATTAAATGTAATGGACCATCACTAGGACAGTTCAATCCGGAACAGTATGTGAGGTCCTGGCTGGCAAAGGGAAGGAGAAGTGCTGATGAAAGAGCCTGTCCAGCTCCAGCCCCTGATACTGATGTCCCCAAGGCCTTCTGGAGCCTTTTCTAACAATGTGAAGTATATTGCAAAGCAGCTCACCCAGTGAGAAGACTTTTGGCATAATGTGCCGATTTGTACAGATCCTGGAGATAGAAGGACTTCAGACCAACCAGGGAGTTAACTGATCAGCTTGGTGTTCAATGTAACTCTTTACCATGGCTCAGACTTTGTTACTTGCAGTTACAGTTTCTCATTTTAGATTGTGCAAATTTTGCATTTGTTTTTACATGTTCTTTGTTCATGCTCTTTATCATTTTTCTGAGTTGGAAAGTTAGATTGCATCATAGTTTACTTTATACATATTTGTATTCTTCAGTGGTGAAGTATATTGCAAAGCAGCTCAGCCATGTGAGAAGACTTTTGGCACTTTTTCGTTTCTGAGTTGGAAAGTTAGATTGCATTCAAAATGTACAGAACTACTTAATTTTGTTAAAGCTTTTTATAAAAAATGCTTCTGACCAGAGCTTTGTTTCCTTGTCATTAATGTTGAACACCACCAGAGGGGCTCTCACCTGAAAGGTCTCTGCTTCATGTGTCTTCAGCAGAAGATCTAGACTTTGATTGCTATATTTTCAGTTAATATTGACCTTACTGAGCTTTAGCCATATCCGCTGCCTATCATAAAAAATGTTAAGTACAGTGAACCTTTCTAAAATATACAGTAGTAAAGAGACAAACCCACCAGCATTATAGTAGCCAAATTCTTGTTTGTGGGCTGTATATATAAAATTGACTTGAAAAAGTTGCTGATTTTAGAGTACTGGCACCTTTTTCATTCCAATTCAAGCACTGCATAAGACATGCTACTGCAGAGAGCATTTTCATATTTTCTCATTCAAATGCACAACGTGAACAGTTTAGGGGTTTATCCAAAGCAATCTGTGGTCCAATATCTTTCCCAAGGACACTTTGATATGCAGTCTGCCGGGGATCGAACCAAGGACCATCTGATTTATAACCCATCTCTTCCTGAGCCACAGCTGCCCATCTTTCTGTAACAACCATAAGCAAACACATGTGCCTTAGTTAAGGAGACCATTCTGAACATTTTGACAAAATGGAAAGAGGGTTTGATGGGTAGAAACTTTAAAGGGACCCTGTTGTGCTTTTTGCTGTGTTTCCTTTATCCTGTAGTGTGTTATATGGGTTTTGTGCATGTAAATGGTCTGCTCAGGTTAAAATCTTGTGTTCATGGACTCCTTTGTTTACTTCAAGAACATAGTGACATCACTATGTAACATTTGCCTTCTATTGGCTAGCGCTCCAACACATTGTATGTGATAGGCTAAGTGGCGTGACATCTCTAAGCGGTTGACCAATCACAACAGAGCCGGCCAGCTAACCAATCAGAGCAGACTGGGCTCTGGTTTCAGACAGAGGGTGAAAAGAGGTGCTGCAGCACAGGCAGTATGAGAACAATAAAGAGCTTTTTGAACATTAAAGCATGGAGACATGTCACAGTAGAGACACTACATACTGATATGGACCTGAACATGAGCATCTGTCCCCTTTAAGGGAGGATGGTGAGGAGAAGAAATGGTAAAAAGGAGTCGTTTTGCAGTTAGACTATGTGTCCACAAGATGGCGACTTTGTCCATCTCTAGATGATCTTAGTAAGTGTTAAGCTTTTAGTTTATTTACGACAACCTCCGTGTCTCCAATATTTCAATGACTGTCTGTTTCTGTAGAAGACTTAGGATTTTAAAGTGTTATAAAATAAGTTATATAAACAGTATTTCAATGTCCTGCTACTAACTTACACACTCCTACTTTAAACCGCATGGTTATCTGACACATTTTATTTATAAAAACACATGCTATGCTTGAATGACATCATGCAGTATTGTACTAATCAGTATTTTTAAAGTATTTAAAATCGTCTCAACATGAAACACGACACGATTCAAATTATTTTTTAATTAAGGCATTTTATTTTTTATTCAGCAGTCCTATTTTCTCATTAATTTTTTACATTTACTTAACGTGAAAAATCGGAAGTACTTTTTCACCACTAAATGAGACATTTATTTTGAAAAACAAAAGTTGACGGAAGTCATTGCATTTGATATTTAAATTCCAGCCCCTCGGGCTGTTACCTCCGCTGTTCCTCCATCCATCCATTCCTCCCGCCTCTCCTTTCCCATCAGTCTGCCTCTTGTTACCCGCTCATCTCACCTGATCCCCGGCTTACTTCTCCAAGAAACACCGCTATTTCTAACTTTATCTGTGGAGCATTTGTGGAGAAAATGAGTCCCCGGTACCGGAGCTGGTTGTGGTTCTGGTCGTGCTTGCTGAGCCTGAGTGTTTTGACCCATGCTTTGGAGCTGGAGGAGCTGTTTGAGTTCGGAGAAGAAGCCGGAGACCAGCAGCTGAAACCCGGGTCCGACTCCACCGCAGAGCTGCCTCTCAACGGATCTCTGTACTTCTTCGGCGACACCTTCCACAAAGTTTATGTGAGTCCAACACCCCGCAGATTGTGCGTTTAACGAGACTGAGACCGGATTTCATTATGAGGTTCATTCATAAAAGTTGAAGAAGTGTGCAAGAATCAGGGGGAAAGAGCAGGAGAACATAGAGGGAACATCCAAGGTGGTTTAGGCTGTTTTGCATGGGGTTGATCAACTCCAGTAAAAACTTAATTAGCAGAGTTTCCAAGTTGTTCAGTTAAATAAGACAATAAGTAAATCAGCCATTCAGAAATAAAACTATACAACTTGAATGAACGAATGTCTTATATTTCTCTAGGTTTTTCCCTCAGTTAACCATTTCTACCACTTAAAGGTCATTCAAATGCAAAACAAAATATTCTAAATGTTTAGGTCAAACTGACAGAAATCTTGCCTTAACTCTACACTTTGCTCTGATACTTTAAATACAAGCACAAGAGGATATATTTGAGAGAATGTTGGCTTCAATTTCTGTTATTTAACATTTAGCGATGTATATTAAGAACAATTGTTTTAATTGAACTATTTTTAAGCTTTTAATGCAATTCTTTTTTTTTTCTGAGGCTGCCATTCCCACCTTTATTCAGCCCAAATGTAAAGTGATGTTATTCCCTTATTGATCCAGCTGGCCTGATTGCTCTGTCTGTAAAGCCACCCGATCTTTACTTTTCTTGTCTCTTGTCTGTTTGTTTGTTTGTTGACACCTCATGAGGTCTTCTGTTTAATCAGTGATTGACAGCTCACCTCCTTTTACATTGTTTCACTTCACTTCAGGTCCTCTCAGCTCTCACATGTTCCCATCTGTTGTCTCTTTTAACTCCCAAGCTTTCACTATTCATACCGTTTCAAATCCTTTTCTCAGAGCTGCACAATACATCGTTGTTTAATCGCTATCAAAGCCAACACGAGAAAGACTGCGATTTTGCAAGCAAGGACTTTTATACGTGGTTAAAAATACCACTTTTAAATGTTACTATTACTGTTTTTATTGGTGCCTTTGGTGTTTAGTTCGTTGGACTTCTTTTTGAAATGTAACATGCATTTGTTACTTTGAGCAGTAAACTGAAAACAGCAGTGAGGCTGAAGTTCATGCACTTTAATGTATTATCATTATTTTCAATATTCAACCCTGGTATTTCCCTGTTTCTCATGCAGGCTTCATTTGAAATGTAATCCTCTCTTAGTTATTCAACTTAACATATTGTTGTACACTTGAACTGGCACTACAGGACTTCCATCCGTCTCCAGCTCAGTATGTCGACTATCCCACTGCCACTGTTCCATCGTGATCACACGCAGGGTGGATACGTTTGATGAGGGAGTTGTCTCGTCTCTTCAGCTTTTGAGTCTGCTCTCTCTGTTTGTTTGTTGACACCTGATAAGGTTTTCTATTGGCTCTTCACCTCCATGCATTTTAAAGCTGGTTACAAAATGTGTGTTTGTGACAGTGTGTGTGTGTGTGTGTGTGTTCCCTGCTGTCGTAGCTGCTGCTTTGGTTTTAGACCCACAGACTTGTGGTGATTGCGGAGGTGACACGTTGAAGTGTTGGTGGTGTGAACAGACAGGTGGAGTGTGTGTGTGTGTGTGTGTGTGTGTGTGTGTGTGTGTGTGTGTGTGTGTGTGTGTGTGTGTGTGTGTGTGTGTGTGTGTGTGTGTGTGTGTGTGTGTGTGTGTGTGTGTGTGTGTGTGTGTGTGTGTGTGTGTGTGTGTGTGTGTGTGTGTGTGTGTGTGTGTGTGTGTGTGTGTGTGTGTGTGTGTGTGTGTGTGGTTTGCTGTTTGTTCAGTTCTCTGAGAGACGGAGGTGTTGGATTCTCTGAACAGAGGAACAGAGGCTGGAATGCGAGTCAATTAAAAGCCAACACAAATAACCCTTTCATCAAGCCGCCACACACACACACACACACACACACACACACACACACACACACACACACACACACACACACACACACACACACACACACACACACACACACACACACAATGCATACCTCAGGTCATGTGACAGATAATCCAGATTGTAGCATCTACACACTCGGCGTGGAAAATGTTTCCAACGTGTTCAACTTCTGTAATCTTGTTTTAATTGAGTTCATTTCTACATAGTTTATATTGCCTTAAGGGGTTAAAGAAATACAAAGTTAAGTGTACATTTTGGCAACTGCCTTTGGGGGCCCCACGCCCTGAGGGGCCATGTTTGTGGTACTTTGATTTAATGCTAATGTTGTAATGGAATTTGTGCTGCTAAAGAAGAATAACAACGTCAATTATTATCCCCGCCAAGCAGCTTATTATTTTCATTATGGTTTGTTTGTTTGTGAGCATGACTACCAGCTTGATTTTCTTTACGCTCAGTGGAAGGGTGTAGCACGGGCCACAGAAGACCTCATTAACATTTTGAGTGGATCCAGATCTTGGGTGGGTACACAAGTTATTTTTTTACTTTTGATAGCATTTAGAGATAAGACATTTTGCCTTGGTGGAGGTCTGAGCTCTCCTCCATGTTAACTAATGATTTGGCCATGTTTGATATAACTTCCCATTGCCAAATTTACTTAGCGGATAATCACTATTGGGTTGTAGTAATTGCCACATAGAAGTCCTGGGTCTATGTAGTAATGTTTCATGATACATTGGAGTACTGGTTGATTTCTGATTTGGCTTTCTCTCCAGAAACTAGTGTTGGGCAATCATTTCTTTTTTCATATCATCCAATTGTGGTACCTTAAAGTCTAAGATAAGCGAACTGGAGTCACAGAAAGCCAGTTTGTATTTGGTGATACGATGGGTTTTAAGATGCCAAATGTGAGTTTATATATATTATCAATCAATCAATCAATCAATGTTTATTTATATAGCCCAATATCACAAATGTTACATTTGTCTCAGTGGACTTCAGTGTTTACAGAATATCAGTATGACAATACGACACCCTCTGTCCTTAGACCCTCTGTCCTTAGACCCTCACATCGTACAAGGAAACACTTCCGAAGAAAACCCACAGTTTAAAGGGAACATGTGAGAAACCTCAGGGAGAGCAACAGAGGAGGGATCCCTCTCCCAGGACGGACAGACGTGCAATAGATGCCGTGTGTAAATCGAAGAGATAATACATTTGCAACATATTAAAGAACAATGACCAGTACCAGTGAAGAACATGCCTACAACACATCTATTTGCACACATTCAAATCACCATCTTTCAAGGCTTTATTACAAAATGTACATATGGCTGAGTCCTTACAGCAGGGTTCGAATCAAAAACACCAAAAAAGGGTAAATGAATAAAGCCAATAAATCTATTTAATAGCAATGTCTCCATTATTTAAACAATGACTCTCTTTGAAAAGTCTGTGCTTGTTGTGACAGTATCACAGCATCATTTCACTTAACCACTTTTACCGTTAATATGACAGTGAACTAATTAACCCTCACTATTCAAAGGGAAAGCATGGCAGGCATTTGGAGAACAGAGATGCAGACTATTTTCCCTTCACTAACGTTTGATTAATTTGCTCAGGAAAGATTTGCTCCAGCAGCTGAACCTCTTCCTCACCCTGAATCCTCCACAGTGACTTTCCTCTGAGTTGCATCACATCACCATTTGTTTCTCATCCTCCTGTTAAAACATGCAGACCACACAGATCTCCCCTCTACAGGAAGTCACCGGGACATCTCGAGGGTCGCCTTCATGGTTCTCGTTATTTCAGACGCTGCAGGCAGAATGTGCTTAAGACATTTAGATGAAGACAAAGACATATGTTTGTTGTTGGAGGGTAAAGGAGTTGAACAGTGTTCTCCTACAGGACAGGAAGTGAATGGATGCTGCAGTCCTGTTGGTTTTACCCCTCAAGCACTAATAGTGAATCTCTTTGGCCAACACTTGGTCCATAAAGTATTTCTGAATACTATTGTCTGAGTGTTACAAGTTTCGTACCAAAGTTGACAACTGTTAAATGTTCTGTCAACACAAGCAGTTGTTCAAGAGCACTTTATAAAACTCTTAAGATTTAGATTTTGAGTGTTTTAAGATTTAGACCACACATACAATGCAGTCTTACAGTAACAGACAGGTAACACTGTACTGTCAGATACTGTAACTCAGTGGTTCTCAAACTTTTTCTGTCAGGCCCCCCCTTTGGAGAAAAAAAAAGGTCGGGCCCCCCCAACACAAATAGTCAGGCTCAGTGGCGGCGCCAGAGATTTATTTTGGGGGTGCTGTGGGGTAGCTTGACGTTTCATAGAGGGTGCTCAAACATTTAGGGTTTCCCATTAATGTACCGGGCGCTACAGTTTAATTTTCTACTGCAACACTCCCCACGCAAATACATAACGTACCCGTGACTGTTAGAATGAAGGCTCGATAATCAGCTCACGGCATACGTAAGCAGGGGTCAAGTGCTATTTTCATAGGTGGTGTGTGGACCTCACATAGGGGGGGCCGGGGGCATGCTCCCCCGGGAAGATTTTTCAATATTGAAGTTGAAAGCATCAATCTGGTGCACTTTGAGAGCAACATGAAGAGCTCTATGGATACCTCTCTCAACACCCATATGAAACAGAACTGGAAACAGATTTACTTTTTCTTTATGGATATTTTACAAATCACTGACATTCCCCTTTTAAACTTTATTCTTTTTTTACTGTCATATAGTATTTCATAGCTGTTTTTCATTTATTCTCTTGTTTTTTTTAAACTATAATGATCATATAAATGTGTGCCTCGGAAATAATTGTTTACATTAATGGTGACCAAAACGTTTGAGACCCACTGAGATAACACTGAGAGAGTCCTTTAGTTCACTGAGTCTCTCAGTCTGACAGGAGAGGACTCTCCTCCACTTTGTTGTTGAAAAAACTCCTTATATGTTAGCATAGCTCGCTAGCACCAGAAGCTAACAACAATGATCTCCGGTACCGGTGCGCTCTCTCTCTCGCTCGCGCACACAAAATGGCTCGTTCCACACACACACAGAGCAGAGCTTTAATGAAACACAGACGTAATAGTACTGTACTGCATCATATTATTTTCGAATACATTTTTCAAATTATGATTTTTTTTAAAAATCTTTTTTAAATTTTTATAACCATTTTTCCTCCTGGTCTCTCGCGCCCCCCTGGCATGCCTCTGCGTCCCCCAGGGGATGCGCACCCCCCACTTTGAGAACCACTGCTGTAACTACAGTGTTTTGTATTTGAGACCTTTTGGTGCAGTCTTACAAAGAGTATTAGGGTTTTGCTTATTTAACGGCTGGTTGTCAAATTCCATAATACCGTACAGTTGTTCATACCTACTTGTAAGAATAGTCATCATTTATGGGCAGATGTTATGAAATCTAATGTCCAAAGTCATACTGAAGAGAGAATGAACCCATTTTATTTTGAAATCTGTAAATAAAATGGATTCATGAAACTGGACCCCACATTTCTCCAATTAGCAGCTGCTGCTGTTGGTTTGAGGCCAAACATGAGATTTGATGACAACAAGATAAAAAAGGAATGTCGGATTGGTCCTTTAGTTAAGGTAAAAAAACGTTTTATATCGCAGGCTGTAATGAACCACGTCCATATTGCGAGGACGATATCACTTGCGATCTTTAAACTAATAATTAAATATACAACGTCAATATCGTTCTTCTTTGGTTCACTGCCAACATGTGGGCAGAAACTTAAAAAAATAATGAAATGCATTATTACCAACAAAAGTGGTTTCATCGTTAATTATTTATCAACCCCTTAGAGAGAAAGTCTTAATGCCTTAATTTATCGCATTTCAAGCAGTATTTACGAAATGTTCACATCGCACTTACGAAAAGTGTTCTTTATATATGGTAACTTAGCCCCTATAGTTCTGCAGGTTTGAACACAAAAACAACGAGCATTTGTAATAATGGAGCTTTTCAGAATAAAATGCCTCGAAGCCTTGGGATGGTCTCACACTGTGAAGCTCTAATTGGTTGCTGTGAGTCTGCAGTCCATAAAGGACCCGCCCCCCTCTTTAAAGTTTCTCCACCTACCCCCCTAAAACAGGGACATCCTGTCGGTCCCCAGTAATTATCAGCACTTCAGCGACGCTCCTCCAGCTTCCTTTTATACACTCAATCTGACGTCAGGTAGGAAAACACTGAAGGGTTGATAATAAAATCACATCTCTTGGCTGGGCGCCAGCTGCTGCTGTTGAGGGTCTATTCCTCCGCAGGAAGTGGAGGGTCCTCCGCAGAGTTGGCACATCTGGAAGGTATGAACGCGAGACATCTGTCCTCCAAAACCAGATGGCAATACTCCGTGTGTTTCCTCCCTCTGCTGTTCTCACACTGATAACGGTGATCTCAGGCGTCCGACATGTGTGATGTCAGAGACGTTCTGGCAAGTTTCCACTGAAGGTCCTCAAACACTGCATGCATTATTATACATGTACACACTAGTGATTTACTGTGGAAATATGCAGCAGAGAATCCAACATGTAGGCTTCAGGAAACTATTTTCATATGTCTTATTGCATAGATTATTAACGTAAAAACTAATGACTAAAGCCATGTACTCATTAGCACAAAAACACCCTTTTAGTTAATATGTATGTGGTGTGACTCAACACACTTATACATATTTCATGTACAATGAAAGTGAAAACATTTTCTGTGGGAAGTGTGATCAAAGTAGATGTGTGTTTGCGCTCCATGCACAGTAAAACATGTGGATAGAAACGTATATTCTAATAAAAAATAGATAAGCATCTGATTTGACTGAATTTAGGAGAGAAGGTTTCTCTACTAAAGTATATGTGCTAAGCCAAGATAGTAGACTGTATTTAGGTGTGTTTTCTCTAAATGTTTGCCATTTTTTTTTACACATTTCCACACAAATAGATGAATTTGTCCGACATGTGTGATGACAGCGACGTTCTGGCAAGTTTCCACTGAGAGCGCATGCAGGTCCTCAAACACTGCATGCATTATTATTACATGTACAAACTGGTGATTTACTGTGGAAAATATGCAGCAGAGAATCCAACATGTAGACTTCAGGAAACTATTTTCATATGTGTCATTGCATATTTTAACCCCCTGAGACCCACATAGGACATTTCCGTTTTTGTATATGTTTGTGTTTTGGCTATACAATTGTCATTTCTTTACAGTATAATCAGGTGTTACACATCCCAGAAATCAGCACAACCTCAGCTAATGATATATGTCACTCATTAGAGACTTATACACTATAATAGGGGATGTTTGCCTATAAATAAAAAATGGAGCTTGAATTTTTTACTTATTTCATTAAAAATAACTGCTAACCATAACATTTAAAGAAACATTCAACACAGACATTTGCACACATTTATTATCATTGTATCAGAACTGATTAGAAGATTCTAACTTATTCTGTTCATTAGTTATGCCCATTCTTTTGGGCAGTGTCCATGGGCGTTCTTTTGCCAGGAATTGTCATTTTTGTCCTTCCAATTTTGAAGACTACACATCATGGCAGTTCCTGTCCACAATCACACATGGCATGCTGAGCAGATTCGTCTGAATTTTCATCGACATCGTCACCTTGAAAAATCAGCTCCAAAGGCTCAGTTTTAGTAAACTTCCTTGCCATACCTCAGTCTACTTTTAAGACACTAAAAGAACGTATTCCAACTTTTATTTTGTTTTTGCGCGTGGAATTATACCGGCTCTCGTTAACTGACTCTGAATCAGACCCCGATTGGCTGTGACTGCATCCACTCATGCCCCGGCCACACGAGGACGAAAACGGCTAAACGCATAGGATTAACGCAAACGCAATCGCAAAAAACCTTCCGTCCACACGCAATATTCACCGGATAGTGTCTGTCCACACGAGACCGCTCCGTTTAGCTACA
Source organism: Gymnodraco acuticeps (assembly GCF_902827175.1). Classification (NCBI taxonomy): domain Eukaryota; kingdom Metazoa; phylum Chordata; class Actinopteri; order Perciformes; family Bathydraconidae; genus Gymnodraco; species Gymnodraco acuticeps. The sequence continues at coordinate 25,915 of NW_022990539.1, forward strand.
ACCGCTGGAGAAGCTGCAGTACATATGCAGGAGCCTGTACGTGGCGCTGTAACTTCCTCCACAAAAGCAGCGAAGAAGCATGGTTGTCATGGTTGCCCTTCTGTTTATTCTCCGCGGTGGGGGCCGAGGGAACCGGGCAGAGTTTCTCGCCAGTCAACGTGTATTAAAGTTTAAATCTTCCGACAAAATTATAAAAGTGCCGGTCAAAGGTCTTCTTTGTTATTTATTGAGCTTTAAAACAAATGAATAACGACTCTATATAATATAATAATAAAATACACAGAGCCTCTCTTTTTCCTCCCTCTCTTTGGACAGCGTCAGTGTCTGTTTCATGCAGCAGCTGATCCAGTAATGAGTGACCCGGCCGACAGTAAAAATAAACATATTTATAACTAGTTTAGGTAGTTTGAGAGGTGTCTCCGTCCTGTCAGATTAGACTTCTCTCGCGTTTATGTCCATATCGAGAGAAAGATAAATAATCTGAATTCAGTGTGCAGTTTACTTTGACGCGGGGGTGAGCAGCAGAGGTGGGGCTATTGCCTCATCATTATCAGAAAATGATCGTATAGGGCGTACACACGGAGCCGTTGTACCCCCCAGAGCGTTGCGTATGCCGTTCTATCCACCTTGGGACCCGTTATCGTTTCCGCAGTCGTTTCCGCAGTCGTTTAGTGCCGTATTCGGTCGTCCTCGTGTGGCCGAACGGTCTATATGACACTAAACAGTAACGCAAACGACCGTTTTCGTCCTCGTGTGGCCGGGGCATCAGTGTCCGATTCAGAAACGTGACTCTTACACTCTTTACGTCACAAACAAAGATGGTGGATGAGAATAGATCTATAAAACAACCAGAAAACGATAAGCAATGCGCCAGAATCAAGGTGAGACTATCCGCATCTTTTAAAACTTTACGCACATTCGTTTCACCGAAATAAGTGCCACAGGGTCCTAAAACCCGGAAGTAAGTTAGCATTTTACCACTTCCGGTTCCCTCGACAAAAACCAATGCAATTTCTCCATAGGATTTAGGAAAATAGCTTGAAATAAGGTCTGTGGTTGAGACACATTTAAGAGGCGGAACACGTTTTGTTCAGCCGGATAATCTCCACATGTCTACCCTACTTTTATAATTTTCGAATCATAAATCTAATCTAATGTGTGTCAACCACAGACCTTATTTCGAGCTATTTTCCTAAATCCTATGGAGAAATTGCATTGGTTTTTGTCGAAGGAACCGGAAGGAGTTTACTTCCGGGTTTTAGGACGCGTCACTGTGGCACTCGATTGCCGTTTCTGTAGTTTAAGAGGAAAAACACGGCATGTCTCTGGCTCAAACTGCTGAGAAGTTATGACACTTTGAACACAACGTGATATTTGGGATCGACCCCCGTGGGTCTCAGAGGGTCTGTACAAATTACATCATTGTAATCAGGTTTTGATGGATTTTGTTCCCTTCAGTCATTTGTTTCACATCATTTCTGACTAAATTGGCATGCTGCAGAGAGGTAATCCATCACAGTTAATGGTTACATTATTGCTGTGTAATGCATTGGAGATTTATTTTCTAAAATAAATTCCAGTGGAGAAAAGTGTTGCATGCGTGCGGAAGAAAAAACCTTTATATCTATATTCATTATCGCAGATTTCTTAATGACCAAGACCCATGATGGCTTTAAATGTCTTTTGTTTTTCCATAAAAAATTGTCCAAACTCAAAGATATTCAATAGAAAAGAACATTAACGCGGTTAACGTTTTACTTCTCTGAAAAGTGTTGCATGCATAGCTGTATTAAAAGTCTGAAGCCAAATGTTTCATACAAAGCTTCGTCTTCCTCCGCCTGTTCAACCTGTGAACTTATAAAAGCTTTGGGAGTGTCGTTAGCCATTAGCTTGTTTTCCGCTCAGACAAAAGACTTCCTGTGACGAAGCTCCAGAGTCCTCGGCTCTGCAGGCATCTTCTTCTAAAGTCAGATTCCTGCTGGGAGACTCCGGCCTTTCACCCACAAGCTGCTGTCATTCATGCGTTCCTCTGAAGGAAGTCTCCTCGGTGAAAAGCTCCCCTGAAGAGCCGTCTCTACGCTGAGCCCCTCGAGGCTTTTCAGGGGCAGCCGAGCAGCACGGCTTTTCGTCTCGGGCTCTTGTTTCATTTCGCAACATCATCTCAAACGCACATAGCCTTCTTTCATGTTTTCGCAAAGCTCAGGCTCTGACCTTTGACCTCTCTGCTCGTCTGCTTGAAGATTTATATTACCTGCACTCCACAGGTAGAGTCATTTCCTCCTGTTAGAAGTTAAATCATACATTTCAAAAACTGCAGTCAGCAAAGTCGGTCAGGATTACGCTGCAGGAATAAGTCCTGAAACCTGGAAATGACCCTAACCCTAACCACTTCCTGTTCCCTCGTCTAGCAGACAACGGTTTTTCGAACGGTTTGTGGTTAGATGACTGAAATAAGATCTCACAAGCTGAAGAGATTTTGACGTCATGTTCTACGACATAAAATGCATCAGTAGTTACCCAACTCGTGAACGTCCAAAGCTTCCATATGTCATAAAAATGACGGTTGCTATCAAGTGACAATGACATATATTTGTTTGTCTTTAAATCTTTCTTGAAAGACAGAGATGTTTTCGAACACAGTTGTTGAAATGTTGTTCTTAACCCTAAAAACCCAAATAATGCCTACCACAAAACATTGACGATGACCATCCTTCAACCACCAAGTGTGGAGCACGTCAGTGGCGTACCGTGTCTATCACAACTGGACCTTCTGTAGACACACACACACTTCTGCAATATGGGTGAACTGTTCCTTCCTTTAAAAGGTTAGGGTTTAAAGGTCGGATGGTTTTTGAGAGCCTATTCTGGGATTGGATTTAAAGGGGAACACTACCTTAATTAAGAATTCCATAACGATATGTCCATTGCCTCGGAAAGTTCAACCAATATTGGTGAAGATGAGCGTCTCTCTCAAAGCCAAAAATCAGCAACTCTCAAGTATGAAGAGCTGCTCCGTGGACAATAAATGGGAGGCTAATTTTTGGAACCCACACATTGACTGTTTTCCCTTATCGAACCCAAATTGGCTTTACTCCATTGTAGTTTTCTCAGTTATGTAACAGAAAACGTTCCCATAGATTCAGAACATTCCCATGGTTCATCTCAGTGTCATGTATAACATATTGCATATATATTATTATTACTATTACATTGCATTTAGCTGACGCTTTTGTCCAAAGCGACTTACAATAAGTACATTCGACCAGGAAGACACAACCTTGAAGAAAACAGAATCATATAAGTATATCAGGTTTCATAGAGCCAAACATTTCAAGTGCTACTCAACTGGCTTTAGGTAATCCAGTCCTTTATTGGTATAAAAGTGCTTCGTTAATCGTTCTAACGCTCGAAGTGGAGTCGAAAGAGATGAGTTTTCAGTTTGCGCCGGAAGATGTGCAAGCTATCTGCCGTCCTGATGTCAATGGGGAGCTCATTCCACCATCTTGGAGCCAGGATAGCAAACCCACGTGTTTTCGCCGATGGGAACTTGGGTCCCCCTCGCAGCGAGGGCGCAACGAGTCGTTTGGCTGATGCAGAGCGTAGTGCACGCGCTGGGGTGTACGGTTTAACCATGTCCTGGATGTAGGAAGGGCCAGATCCATTCGCAGCACGGTAAGCAAGTACCAGTGTCTTGAAGTGGATTCTAGCAGTTACCAGTTCACTGGCTAGCAGTTATCTAGCCAGTGAAGGGAGCGGAGGAGCGGAGTGGTGTGGGAGAATTTAGGAAGGTTGAAAACCAGACGAGCCGCTGCATTCTGGATGAGCTGCAGAGGTCGGATGGCACATGCAGGTAGACCAGCCAGGAGGGAGTTGCAGTAGTCTAGGCGTGAGATGACGAGAGCCTGGACCAGAACCTGAGTCGCTTTCTGAGTCAGCTGGGGACGTATCTTCCTGATATTGTAAAGCGTGTATCTGCAGCAGCGGGTTGTAGCAGCGATGTTTGCAGTGGAGGACAGGTTGTTATCTAGGGTCACACCCAGATTCCTTGCAGTCTGAGTCGGGGAAACAACTGAGGTGCCGATGTTGATTGTCAGGTCAAGAGTTGGACAATCTTTTCCCGGGAGGAAGAGCAGCTCAGTCTTGTCAAGGTTGAGTTTGAGGTGGTGAGCAGACATCCACTGAGAGATGTCAGCTAGACAAGCAGAGATGCGTGCGACGACCTGGGTCTCTGAGCGGGGAAAGGACAGAATTAATTGGGTGTCGTCAGCGTAGCAGTGGTAAGAAAAACCATGCGGGCTAATGACTGATCCGAGCGAGTTGTGTACAAGGAGAAGAGGAGGGGACCAAGAACAGAGCCCTGAGGGACCCCCGTAGTTAATTGACAATATATTAATATATATATATATATATATATAACAGATTTCCATTAGGATTATCTTCCTCTTGTCGCCCGCTGACCCTCATCCTCCCAGTATCAGTGCAACATTTAGGACCAGTGTTGGAAGAAGTAGCCAGATCCTTTACTAACTCAAAATAATTACTATATTCACAGAGTAGATATACTTTGTTTCACATACAAGTCATGCATTTAAGATCTTAGTAAAGTATACAGTTGACACGACTTAGACCTTCAACCCAAATTGGCTTTACTCCATTGTAGTTTCCTCAGTTACGTAACAGCGAACGTTCCCATAGATTCAGAACATTCCCATGACGGCTCTCAGTGTCATGTATTACATATTTCCCAATTCATTGTCTATGGAGCTGTTCCAGACATTAAACTTGATGACATCCCAAGTTTGGGTTTTGGCACTCTTGGAAGATACTTGTTCATGTTTGCTTTTACTTGTGGATTGACTGAGACCATTGGAACAACATGTATGCATTTTCAAGAGGGCGTACTTCCTCTTTTAAAGCCAAGAAGAAGAGGAGGTTTGAACAGCTGTTTTCTCTCTCCCAGGCTGCCTGACAGACAAATGTACATTGAGAGATAAGCTGCAGGAATGTAAGATATACAGTTTATGTCTGGAGCGGCTGATGAGCCAAACATCAGTTCCTCAGAAGATCCTTTTCCTCCTGTTCTCCACCACTGCAGCCCTTATATGTCCCTCTTACTTCTCCCTCCGTACAAACACTGAGGCCTACATCTAAAACAAAGAGGTTTCCCTCAATGACATAATGACGCACACTTTTTAAATGCAACACTTTGAAGATGAACCACCATGAAACTGCCACAAAGGCTCTCTAGCATTCACTACAGGTAGATTTGAGATTATTAACTTACAAAGTAATGACTAAAGCCATGTGCTCATTAGCACACAACACCCTTTTAGTTAATATGTATGGATGTATGTTATTTCAGTGAAAGTGAAAAGATTTTCTGTGGGAAGTGTGACCAAAGTAGATGTGTTTGCGCTCCATGCACAGTAAAAAACATGTGGATAGAAACGTGTATTTTGTTCTTCCAATACACATGTGTTAAGCCTCTGTTTGACTGAATGTAGGTATATGTGCTAAGAGAAGATAGTAGACTGTATTTAGGTGTCTCCTCTATATTTTTTTTGTACACATTTCCACACAAATAGATTCATTTATCAGAAGTGTATTCATTTAGCTTTCAAGCATGACCATTTTCTTCTTCTTGGGATTTCTGCGATTCTTTGTGTTTTCGCTAAAAGTTTTTCATTTATTTTTCCTAAACCTGTGCTCACGGCAAATGGCTCTTGTGTACATTTCGTTTTTTGTGTTTCTTCTTGTTTTCTAACTTGAGGCCTCATAACTACACATTAACCTTTTGAATATGCGAGTCATTCTGGGAAACACAGTCCCTTAATCCTAAGTAAATAGTAATAAAGCAGCTTGTGTGCAGCTCAGTGTGAACGAGTGCACTGACTGATGGATATTAGTGACAGTCTGTCACACACGAGGCACATTAAACTCACTAACTTCTGGTTCTTTCTAACTGTGGAGGATATCACCGGTATCATTAACCAGCAGCTATTTTTAGAGCAATTAGCATGTTGCTAACAATGTCGTTTTTCCGACAGACCTGAGAGCAGCCCGAGGGTTTGAGTGCAGCAGCCTTTGTTTTCTGGTTTGAACTCTTAAATTAGACCTGTTGAAGAGGCACTTTAGAAAGAAACAAGGTTGTGAGATTGCTGCTTGAGTAACTTAAATGTTTTTAAATGACAACATCAACCGTAGCTGGAGTTACTTATTAGGATTATTTTCCTCGGTCCGCCCACTGACCCTCATCCTCCCAGTGTCAGTGCAACATTTATGAGCAAAGCCACCTTGAAGTGGAACCAGGAACCAGTGTTGGAAGAAGTAGCCAGAGCTTTAACTTACTCAAAAGAAGTACTATATTCAGGGTCAGCTTCTTCCCCAGGGCTGTTACCCTGCTGAACTCTGCCCGCTGATAGACTCAAGCCCATACCACCACCCACCTGTTTATATATTTTACTGTCAATGCCGTTTACACTGTATATATTCATCTGTTTATAGCCTATTTATAATTATTCTATTAATAAAAATTCCATGTATAATTATTCTCATTATGTAGACTCCTGCACTGCTATTTTGCACTTCTGGTCAGATGCCTAAACTTACATTTCGTCACTAGTACATGTGCTATGTAATGACAATAAAGTTGAATCTGAATCTGATATTCACAGTGTATCAAATCAAATCAAGTTTTATTTATATAGCACATTTTTAAAATGAGTTTTGGTCGAGCCAAAGTGCTGTACATACAATAAAAACACTTTACAATAAAAACACTTTACAATAAAAACACTTTACAACAAATATAACAGCAAAAAAATAAATAAATCACACACAGGGAAATGTCAGTCGTGCTCCGCCAGAAGGCCAGAGGGAAGAAGTGAGTTTTAAGTGTCGATTTAAAAACCCCTAGGGTCTGGGCCGACCTCACATGGAGGGGCAGAGTGTTCCAGAGCCTGGGGCCAGTGTATAAATACATTGTTACACATGTGCTTCTAAATTTGGGATTTTCTCTTACTAGTTTTTTGTACTGTTTTTACGTCTGTGGCTTCTGATCTGGTTTCATCGTCTCGTGTTTTACATTTGTTTCATGTCCCGTCTGTTTTTCATTATGCTATGTTTTTATACAGTTGTTGATGTACAGCACTTTGTTAAACTCTGTTGTTTTTAAATGTGCTGTAGAAATCAAATGGATTGGATTGTTACCCAACAAGGAATGCATTTAAAATCTTAGTAAAATAGACAGTTTAAACGACTAAGATCTTCAAAGTGTATCGTAAAAATATGACTGGATAAAAGGCCAATTTATGAAACAATATGCATCGCCATTACAGGAGACCAAATGAAACGTTAGTTAATGCAGATTTCTCCATGTTTAAAATGTGTTTGATTGAGTGGTATCATGTCAACTCAACAACATGTGTAAAATACGTCTAGTTTACTATAGAGATTTTAAGGAAGAGATGTTGATCTTATATCGTTGTGTTTTTGGATTACCCAGCTTTGACAGCAAAACGTAAAGTGAATTTATGGCGCATGCACATACGAACAAAACCGACCATTACCGATTAACATTAAAAAAATATATACATTTAAAAGAATGTAAGGACACAACTCGACAGCACATTTTAAATAGTTCCAGTTGTTTTTAGACATGTTCAGGCAGACATGTTTCATATTATATCGTTGTGGTAAGGAGCCCCCAGTTTGGTAATCCAGCCTCGACTTCAAAACACAAAATGAAGGATGTGTCGGCGTCTGCAGCCTCCAGCATCGTGCCTCTGTGTGTTGTGTGTTGTTTTGTTTGTGTTGTTCCTGAGCTTGTTGGGTGTCGGCTGAGTCTTTCTGCTTCACATTAATGAGATCTCAATCAGGCCAGAGGGGTTTAACTAATTACACCTGACGAGATAACACAGGTCTTTATTACCGCTACAAACCATGAGAATTGGTCTTGCTTATAATTAGACCTACCTCTGCTTACTGCTTAATATTGACTATGGATTTATAGTTTCAACCACTTTACATACAAACATCTTCACGTGGCAACTTCTTAAATGTGAGGATTTGCTGCTTTTTTCTGTGTGTATCATCCAAGTGAAAACCTTCATGTGTAATTTCACTGACCAACCAAATGACTTTTCAATTAATAACTCAGTACATTATTTAGAAAATAGCTGCAGAAATGTACATATTTTATACACTTTTATACGCTTTCATATCAAAATTCTCACAACATTTTAATGAAAACACGTGCAAAGTTATGATATATGTTTATTACTCTTATAACATTTAAATAACTACACCTTTGAATGATTCATGCTCTGTTATGCTAAAATGCAACTATTTATGAATGACATCCATGGTTCCCTTTATAACCAACACTGATCATATTTCAAATAATTGCACACCTTTGAATTTAAAAGCTGTGGTTGAAATTAAAGTGACATTTAGGATAAAGCAATCCTCCGAGCCGTCGTTACATGAAGTCCGTCTGTTTATCCTCCTTCCTTGGATGGATACGCTTCGTGGTCACAGTTCACGGTGTTCTGCGCTCAAACAGTGACGGTGGCATTCAATGTAAGGCGGATTTAAGTTAATGAGGTTAAAAAGATCCCTTTTATTCCGAGTGAATGGGAAGTTATTGTGAGGAATTCCTGTGGGATGACAAAGCGAGCCGAGCTGTAGGAGAGTCCAGGATCTGAAGGTTAACTGTACTCTGAGAGACAGGACAAACTCTGTCCCTGCGTACACAACCAGACTTATTCAACAAATGGACACATGTTTTCTAAATTCACTTTTGTTTCTTCTTTCTTTCACGGTCAGATCGCAGACGGCGCTCTAGGAGTCCTTGAAAGCGAGCACAGTTGACATACCTTCTAACGTTTCTGAGTCTTCTGACACTAAAATGGCATTTTCCAGAGGGACAAATCAGTAGAAAAACATTGTTTATTGTGGCCAGTTTGCCTGATTTGTCTAGCGATCTGGCAACACAGAGCGTGTGCATTTAAACTCTGTCAACATTTGTAGGTTTACTTCAACTAACGCTTGTGAACGCCCTATATCTAACCAGAACTCATAATGCTAAATATGTTTGTTAGCTCTGTTAATATCGAATATTGGCTTTTTTTTAATATAAATACATAACGTATACCTTTTTAATGCAATTGATACCAGTTGTAATGTGTTCTCTTTAGTTCGAGAGCATCTTTGGCCAGATCTCATTCCCAAGTAAAATAAATCATCCACCATCTTAGTGTTTTTTTTTCGTAATACCCAATAATCTGAGTTATGAGAAAGTTGATCTGATTTATGAGAAACAGTTTTTATTCAAAGAGACCTTTAGGAACACTGTATCAGCTGAAGCTAAAATAAGATTCTTATTTTTAAATCCTACCTTAGTGAGAGAATTATAAATAACAAGCACAAGATTGTTCATAATTATCAGGTCCTACCTTATAATAAAAGTAAAGAAAGTTTCTGATTCCCTTTCTCCATATTTGTTTTTGTGAATATTCATGTTTTTTTTAATTATGCGATTTAGACTCTTTTCCTTATCGCCAGTAATCGAGAATGCCTTTCTGTTTTTTTCTGATGCGTCACTGACCTCGCTGACTTCCATTTAATTTAGTATTCATTTCAACCTGTGACACACAGCACCACGTCAACAAACATGAGAACGTGCAGGTCTACCAGGGTGTCATGTTCCCATTACGGCTATAAAAACAGTGACTACTTGAACTTAATGAATGCTAATTGTAGTCTTGTTCCCTGGAGACAAAAAACAGATGTTAATGAATGTAGTGGGGTTTTATCCAGTAACAAAAGAAGTGTAGCGAGCAGACACATTATCAGTATGATGTGATATTAATGGACAACAAAATTGTGTGGCCCTAAATGGACTTCCTTACAAACCTATAAAGCAGGGGTGTCCAAACTACGGCCCGTGGGCCAAATGCGCCCCGCGGACCATTTTGAATCGGTCCTCACTCAGCCAAATATATATGTTCAAATATATTACGCAGTATTCATGTGTTAATGAGCCCAATTTTCAAATAAATTCAGTCAATTAAAGTTGAAAACATCTTCTTGCAAATCTTACGTTGATAAGAAAAAAGCCCAGTAACAAATGTACATAGCAACCTTGAAATACACCCTTTATATTCCCTCTTATTATAATCAATCTGAAGCTTCTGATTTTAGGAATGAGCAATAATTGAAACCCTCTGGAGAGCTGTGAGCTGTTTTTCTCTTGCAGCATTTTCAAGTATCAAGAATAATTGACCTACTTTGGATTGACTTTTCCAACTTATAACTTAACTTATGAGGCAGTATACCTCACCTCTAGTGAGCGGCCCAGCCTTTCGTATATTTTTCTATATGTGGCCCTCGTGAAAAAGGTGTGGACACCCCTGCTATAAATAATCCACGGGTATTAAATTGTTCTGCCTTCTGTTCCAGATTAACACGAATGGATTTGTGTCCACGGTGGAGCCCGAGGCCGAGGAGGAGTACCTCGGGAAGATGCCCTCCAATTTCAAAATGATTGCGGCCCTGCTGGGGGACCTGGAGGACAGCGACGGACAGGGGAGGGTCCTCTTCAGGTGGGACAGCAGCCCGGAGGTCCTGAATAAATCTGCAGAGCACATCAGGAGAGCTTTCCCCAGAGACGAGGGAGTGGATCCCATCACCGTCTTCATCGTCACGTGGGAGAACATGGCCGCCCGGGGGACGTCTGGACGAGGAGACCGACTGGACACCAAGGTGAGGGGCTGTTATATTTATTATTAGTCAACATGTCGGATTTTAATAATTATAACAAAGACATGCAAAACAAAAACAAACAAAAAACGTTCAAGTTACCAAAACAATTCTCAAATAGTCTCTGTCATGTTCAACAGGGGCAAGAAGAAGCTTAAAAACACTTTCTGGTCCTCCCCCCTCTAGCGTACATTTTTCTGATTTCATCAAGCAGACAGCATTTGAATCCTGTAGTTAAGTCTTGGGAAACGAGTGTCATAGATATGCAGAGTTAGAGGAAGTATTCAGATCATTTACTGCAATACAAGTACTATAACCACAGCATGAAAAAAACCCACTCCAAATAAAAGTACTGCAGTCAAAACCTTGTTTAAGTATGAAAATACTCTAACTCAGTGGTTCTCAACTGGTCAGGCCTCGGGACCCACTTGTTCCTTTGTCAATAAATCACGACCCGAAATTTGAACCACTCAAATCTATTCAACAAAAGATCGTGCTGTAATATATATATACGCTTTTTAGCATACAATATTAATTAAAGTGAATTACAGTGGATATATCTCTTCACAGAACTAAAGTATTCTTTAAAAAAGGTTTAATGAGATGATGGAATCAAAGCTGAACTGTATAACATCAAAAGGCCCACATGCTGAAAACCCAACCCCAGCAGGGGGGTCAGGGGGGATTCTCCCCCAGGAGATTTTTAGAAATACTAACATATAAACTACGGATTCTGGTACACTCTGAGAAGAAAATAAATACATCTATTACTACCCGACATATTAATAATATTTTATGCCATTGTTTGTTTTTCACTTTGTTCTGACAGCTGAACTTGTCTGTGTGAATTACTTTGTGGGTAAGGGTAGATAGCCCCCATTGTTCTGTGACCTGTCAATCATCAAACCGGGGGTCATATTTCATTACGTGTTCATTTCTATCTGAAGTTGTACCCATGGATGTATAAAGAATAGTTCTACCGCAAAGTTATTCTCCGTGGGGACTTCCGGCAACAATCTTGATTCTGATTGGCCAGAAGATGATCACTACGTGACAGAAGTTTTCAAAACCGTTTATGGTCTCCGGTACTTCCAGTCCAACGCCGACTGCATGCACAGCGTTAGAAAATCGGGCCTTCAGAATAAAAGTTTGATTTTTTTTCTTCACTCACACAATTGCGACCCACTCGAAACGGGTCCGCGACCCACTTTTGGCTGGCGACCCACCAGTTGAGAACCACTGCTCTAACTCATGCATCAAAAAACTTAAAGGAACTCTAAAAAACATGCTGCTATACTAATGCTAGGAATAACGAACACAAAACCGTTAAAAATGTCTAAGTATTTAATATAATACATGAAGTATGAAGAGTAAAATGTACCCTATCAGTGTTTTACTATTATATGATCTTTCTAAACTACTATGACTGCAGTTTTAGTATGTATGTTGCATTTTACTGCTGTAGACGTTTAAGGTTTTGATGATTTTAACTTCTTTATATACTGTTGGGTAGTTTAATCTACAGAAATGCATCATATTCTATACAAATCATAATATCTTTGTAGTACAAGTATCATAAATATAGAATTTTCTATAAGAGGGCGGTTGAAGATTGCATCAGATTGTACAGGCGAGTCATCCTATAAGACGTAGGAGTAACACGAATATATACGCAACTCTCCTCATTATAAGTGATTTGGATGAAAGTTCCCAAATGCAAATAATAGGTGAGGATCTTTATCACAGAAATGTCCGATATAACTTCATGCTACAGTTTACTCTCATGGGATCTAGGGGTAATTACCTCTAGTGTACATCAAGATAAGCAGAGTCAGCGTTTGATGTAAAGAAAATACAACACAAACAAACACAGGAAACACAAAAGTAGGCAAAGATTGAAGATTATTGTGCGGCATTTCCATTTTTGTCCTAAACGATTATATATTTTAATACAGCAGCTCAAAAAATGACCATTATTACAAAGTATGAAATGCCAGAGGCCTTTTGCACTTCATGTTTGAGGCTCATAACATCTACCTCAGACCTGAGTATGTCAATATGCAAAGAGAAATACTCCAAAAGTAAGTCCATCTCAGAATAAAGTACAATACCATATGTGTTTTTCTTTCTTGGAGGGACATTGTTAAAAGCACAAAATAATGGACTTTGCAGAGGGAACACCATGATGTCCTAATTCATTGTCTTCCTGTCTATCACTTTTTATTAAAATGTACATATTATACAGGTGTTCATGCTATCATGTCCTCTCCATGATTGCTTTTACTCACACTCTGACCTTTAGCCTTTACCTGCTAAATGTCCTTCACGCAGAGTTTTCCAGCTGGTCAATTATCCTCTCTAACACGCACAGCCAGTGAGGAATCCAGATTAATTTCCCCTGTTAACAACACCTCCTTTGTTCTTTCAGAGAAACACTTTCCAGCTGGTTGTGGCCACAATGGAGTTGTCTTCCTGCGCCATCCTCTTGTACCCCCGAGACGGCATGCAGTTCCTCTCCACGCCAGTAGGGGGCGAGAATAAGATCCTTGAGGCGGGATTCAATGAAGGACTGGTGGACGGCTGGTTCTGGAAAGCATCAATGGGAACGTACTTCCGCACCACCACCGATGAAGAGAGCTCCATCAGCGAACTCACTGAGTATGAATCTGATGTTATTTGAGCTTCTATAAGGCCAAGATACTTTTTTCATGTATATTTTTCCTCTACAAAAAAAACAGTTCTCTAAAGGTTCAAGGCTTTTAATAGCCGCGTTCACACACTAAGTACTTTGCCGTACTTAGTTCCCAGCACTTAGTTCCCAGCACTCAGTTCCCCTATGGAACTAAGAGCCGACCGCGTTCACACCGGAATAAGTTCCCTGAGGGAAGATTACGCAAATGAGCCGCTGGCGTCACTTCGTCTTCTTCTGCTTTGGGTTTACTGGCAGGCCGCAAACAACTTCACGGCGTATACTGCCGCCCGAAGTCCCCGGCCGGAAGTCCCCGGAGTTGGGGACTGGCTTCTACTGAAGCCTTCTGAGTAAATCGCCAGAACGCTGACACCTCCTCATCTCCACCGCTCCCATGTTTTCTTTTGTGTTGCCATAATTTAGTCTCTCTGCGTTTGTGTGCTGGGTGAATGCTAATGCTAATAATGTTAATGCGAGGATAATAAAATGGCGGCTCTACAAAACATTTCAGAGTTTTACGGGGCGTGGTTTGCAATTCGCCCAGCCAATCAGAACACTGTTTTCCCCCCAGGAGAGTACCACCTCTCAGCAGGCACTAAAAATGGGGGTAAAAGTTCCCGGTACTAAGTGCTCTTTTTGGTGTGAACGTGACATAAGGGGTACTAACGGAACTAAACGGGAAAAGTACGGGGAAAAGTACTCCGGTGTGAACGCGCCTATTGTCATTTGTACATAGCTACAGTGTAGTTATGACAATGACTATCAGTCTTAAGTCACAGGCTCCTCCAACAGTGCAACACAATAAAACAGATAATAGTGCAAGTAAATGAAATAAAATAAAATAGAATATAATTGAAATTGTGCAGAATAGTCTATATACAAGTCATTTGAATATTGATATAAATATATATAAGTTGCAAACAGTTCAGGTGTTTAACGGGTGCAGGGGGGAATTTTGAAAATACCATCAAATGTGCAGATTGTTCAAAGCTCTGGTCACTGGAAATGAAAGAGCAAACATCTCCATACAAGTGTAGACGAGGCCTAAAAGATACACAACATTCATTTATATGCTATGACAATGATTTCATCAACTTGGGAAGTGGCTTCTCATTGATATTTCCTTTATCCAACCAGAAAAACCAACTCAGGACAGAAAGGAGTTTGGGTGTACGAGATCGGCTCCTCGCCATTCTTTGTCGCCATTACACCCGGAGTGACCCCCGAGGACGAAGAGGCCATCGAACCTCAATCAACCGTGTTGCCAAGGCAAACTGAGGAATCCCAGGTGGAGGAGATCCCAACTGCCAATGAATACCAACCCATTTACCCAGAAAGTGAGACTGACGAGCCAGATTATGAGCCAGACTTTGAGACTGTCACACCAGAATACACCGACTTCGAGAGGGCTGAACCAAGATACCCAGAACCATCTGAACCAAGATACCCAGAACCATCTGAACCAAGATACCCAGAACCATCTGAACCAAGATACCCTGAACCATCTGAACCAAGATACCCTGAACCATCTGAACCAAGATACCCAGAACCATCTGAACCAAGTTACCCTGAACCATCTGAACCAAGATACCCAGAACCATCTGAACCAAGTTACCCTGAACCATCTGAACCAAGATACCCAGAACCATCTGAACCAAGATACCCTGAACCATCTGAACCAAGATACCCTGAACCATCTGAACCAAGATACCCAGAACCAGTTGAGTCGAGGTACCCAGAACCAGTCCAACCAGTACCCCCCTATAATCGACCCCAGCAACCCCAGATCGTCGTGGTTGACGAAGACGAAGATCTCAATGTGAATGGTAAATCAGAAAAGCAAAAAGAAAAAGTATATCTTGAGTATTTCTAACGTGTTTTGCTTGGGTAATCCTAAAGTTATTGAGTTAGAGACGAAGATCTCAATGTCAACGGTAAATCACAAAAGCTAAAATAAAAGTGTATTCCTCCTGTTTTTGTCTTCCGTCATCCTGTCAAAGTTCTTCAGTTAATTCATTGAACACGATTGGTTTGTCCTCTGGTTGTTTTTCACAGTATTTTCGTACAATTCGGAGACCTGCGCCCACAACCAGCAAACATGCTCGGCCTTCGCTGACTGTCGGGATTACAGCCAAGGGTACTGCTGCCAGTGTAAACCTGGTTACTATGGAAATGGAAAGGACTGTGTAGCAGAAGGTGAGAAGCATTTCTGTTTTCTTGGATGTTTATGAAGTGACTGTAAAGATGTAGCGGGTTGTACTCAACACACATCACAAATCTGATTGACCTGATGTTGATAGTTTTGTGTCAACATCATGTTTTGTTATCTTGGGGTTTTTTCTTAACCTATTCTAAGCAGAACCAGTATCTGCTAAATCTACTTCGGGTTGATATTTGTCCACAAAGATGGAGATATCTTTCATTTTTGGCAACAATAGTAACCATCTAAGTCAGTGGTTCCCAACCTGGGGGGTGCTCCCCCCTTGGGGGGTCGCCAAAGATCACAGGGGGCGCCAGGCCTCAGATGATTTGAGGCCAAATATCATATTTAAATTTTTATTTTTTTACATATAATTGTAACGCAATACATGATTGTCACTAAAAGCCTTGTCTCTACATTACAATAAAAAATAATAATAATTGATTAATTAATTTGAATACAAATTCAAGTTAGCTATTATATAAAAAGACAGAAATGTATAATTCTTTCTTTAATAGAAATGTTTCTTCTGCCCGTAAAGTGTCCAAACCAGGCTTGTCTGGATAAGCGCATTTTTAAAACATAGTCATTGTCCATGCCGGTTTCAGTTGGATTATTTGTCACAGTTGCTCCGATCAGATCGGTCTCCTCCATTTTGTAGATTATTTACTTTTGAATACACATCGGCAAAATCCGGTTTACTTTGAGCATGTGTTTTAAACAGTTTAATCCCTTGGTGAATTGTTTCCACTTGCGCCGTCCTTTAATTTCTTCATACAGCGGGAATCCAAATGAATTAATCCTGAGTCCAATAACCCCCCCCCTTGTGTGTGTGTATGTGGGAGGGGGGGGCGCAACTTCCAACAGGAGTCATTTGGGGGGGCTCTTGGGAAAAAAGGTTGGGAACCACTGATCTAAGTAACCCTTACAACCCTAAAAGTATCTTAGGGAATATGGACTGAAATCACCAAGTTCAATGTTTTGTAAGAAACACTGATTAAAATAGGATATCGAAACCGAACCTAACCAAGGGGAAAGTCTCTGATCCTCTACTTGAATCTTATCAAGTCTTTGTTTTTTTTCCAGGAAAGCCACAGAGAATGAATGGAAAGGTGAACGGTCGAGTGTTCATTGGGAACTCGGCTACACCCATTGAGCTCAGTAACAACGACTTGCATTCGTACGTGGTAACAAATGACGGACGGGCCTACGTGGCCATCAGCAACATCCCAGCCGGTATCGGTCCCTCCTTGCAGCCGCTGTCCTCTCTCGGAGGAGTCATCGGCTGGGCCTTCGCTTTGGAGCAGCCCGGGTACCAGAACGGATTCAGTCTCATCGGTAAGAGGATGTATTGTTGTGTAAAATGCAATTTCAAAGTCAAAGTCAACTTTATTGTCAATCTTTCAGTTTGTGTGTACAGACAGAGAGATCGAAATACCGAATACAAAAATAGAAATATATACAGACAGACACATTTATACATATGCACACATTAAGATAAAAGCACAACACTCAATACATACAAAAGAACAGTCACTTAAATATCTTTGGAAATATACATTAGTGCAAGATTGTCCATAGCAGCGTAAAAAGTGTCTGGAGCAAGATGCTTGGTTGTTAACCGTCCACATTGCTGGCTTTATTCAAAATGATTTGAATGAGTTATATTGATGATTGATTGAATGTGTTTGTTTAAAAGTTGGGTGACCATGAATCAGAATGTCCTTTGCTTAAAGTTTGGACAAAGACCGTTGTTTTCAGAATTGTATGTTGTCTAATCTTGAAGAACTCTGTTAAGAAACTCATGTTTATGCACATGTATTACTTGCATATATATTCATTTAACAATGTTCCTGGTAAATAATCGTGTGTATGAGGCTCACTGGCAGCGAATGTAGGGGATTACTTTAGTTGTTGTTAGATGTTTGTTTGTCTTTTTTGTAATTCTTCTTTCTCTTTGTACATACAATCATTACAGACCATTTGTATTCCTATATTTTGCTTTCCTTTTCGAAAACGCTATAAAAAATGTTTGATCAGAAGAAACTCATGTTTTCTTACATGTCCATGCAGGAGGTGTGTTTTCCCGGCAGGCCGAGGTGATCTTCCACCCTGGGAACGAGCGTCTGAACATCAGGCAGCAGTTCAAAGGGATCGATGAGCACGACCACCTGGTGGTGAGCACCGAGCTGGAGGGGCGTCTGCCCGACATCCCGCTGGGGTCCTCCGTCCAGATCAACCCGTACAAGGAGATCTACCAGTACGACAGAAACTGTAAGGATCATTAACAACCAGAACACAATCAAATCCAACTTTAGACAAAACCGATAGGACAAAAAAAACTAATGTAAAAGCACGAGACAATAAAACCTATAGCCACAGACTGAAAAGCTCTCATACACAATGTAAAAACATTTTAAAACACAACAAAATAGAAAACCCCAATTTAGAAAACTGATACGTCTTATACGTGGTCTGCAAAAGAACGGGGGAACAAGTAGGTTTTTAAACGAGATTTAAAAACAGGCAAAGTGGGAGCAAGTCTGATTGGGGGGCACTGAAGCAGCTTCAAAATGTTGAAGTTTGGTCATTGATTTTGCATTAAAACTGTTAAAGGTGTCCTCTCATGCAAAATGATGTCTTTTATACATAAATATGTGTCCCCGGTGGTGTGTCAGGGAACTCACAAAGTGTCAGAAAACAAAACTCTCTCTTTTCCTCCGTACCCATATCTCTAAAAACGATATGACGTAAAAAACACATCATAGATATATATATTTTTTTACATCTGATTCCCATAATATAGGCCTAAAAATAGCATGATAGGAGATCTCTAAATGATTGAAGAAGCTCATTATATAGACCTCTTGATTGTCTATGACTGGTACTGTCTGCATAATATTTACATGTTTTCTTCTTCTGTCTCTTCTCCTAGTGATCACTTCCTCCTCCAACCGCGACTACACCATCACCTCGTCTGAAGACAACACTCAGACCAGAAGCTACCAGTGGCGTCAGACCATCACCTTCCCGAGCTGCGTGCACGACGAGGCCAGCAGGGCGGCGATGTCCACGCAGCAGCTCAGCGTGGACCAGATCTTTGTGATGTTCGATCCCGAGAACAATCTGATCCGCTACGCCATGAGCAACAAGATCGGCTCCGTCCACAGTGAGTCCTAATCTACTGTGGAAATGTTTAAAATTGATAAAGTAATCCAAAAATGTAGGATGCCAGGTAATGTTTAATGGACATTTAGCCCAAAGCACAACTGTGTCGAAGTACAACCTTCCTTGTACAACCTTCAGCAGCTAGCAACAACGTAGCATAGCAGAAGACAAGTAGTCATATCATCATTATTTGTTGCAAAACACAAATTTGTAGTTATTTAAAAAAAGCAGCATTTTTAAAGCTTCTCAATGTCACATCATCTGTGTCGTATCGCCGCAACATTTGAATGCACATTTGACAAAAAAGTAAGGTGTTTTGCTTTTGTGGAAACATCGCTTATTGACGATTGGTTAAAACCAAGGGAGATGATTCCTGATGCAAATGATCTACAACATCCAGCGCTGGTTACGACACGAGTGTGTGTGAAGCATTTTTTTAAATATCAGAAGCGTGTATCCACATAGGAGGGTGCAGGTTCTTCTAGAAGAGCATCCATGTCTCCTGGTTGTCTGTCAGGGACCATCGTACTACAAAGACGTGTGTTATTACCCCGAGGAATGCACTGAAACACGCCTCCGACAGTTTAGTACCCCGGCCATGTGTGCAGTGGGACATCACAGGAAGACAAACAGTAATCTGAGCCCGGCTGTATTTCCTCAGCTGCAATCAGAGGAGGCTGCAGAGCGTTGGCAGGGGGTGAAGGTCAACGAGATACCAACCTCCAGGACACAGCAGGGGGAGGAGCGGGGGAAGGGTATCACCAGGGTCCTTCTTCTGCTTTTAAATAAAAAAGGGGGGGTTTTAGAGGTAAAAGTGCATACAAGGGGCTGTTGGTGGGATGCTCGGGGGTTCAGAGTTACACAAGCAAACACAACTCAGCCGGGGATTGTTGGCAAAAAGAGGAACATCTGTGTCGTGTTTCCTATAGGGAGGTGAAGGTCTGGAGCTGCAACACACAGCTGCATGATGGGAATACAGGAACACAGTGTTCCTCAGATAATCTAGTGACTATCACTTTTTTTTTAAGAAAACTTTATTTTATATTATTTGGGCAGTACATGATATACACAAGTTACATTATTAATACACATAAAACACAATTCATAAATATATAAATAACAGAGAGCACGTTTATATTCCAATGAGACTCAGTTCGGTCACAGACTCAACATGCCCCATGGCTGAGTCTGGGATTTGTCCAGTAATTGACTATTACTATGTTCCAGTAATGAGATGTGACGATGAGGAATGCATACTGTATGTTTCAGTTATACAAAAACTAGATTACATTTTTTTCCGTTTTTTTGACAATTTATTAAATGAGATATATCATTGGTATTAAACATAATTACAACTTTCAGACTTTCATTTATCTGACAAAAAATGGGGCATTTGTGTCCTAAAACAGTTTAACCTCGTAGAGTTCACATGAGCCACAACCACCTCTTGATCGCTTCTCTACTGGTTTCTCATTGATGTTTTAAAGCTAAAACTTGCTCTTGCTGTTTTTACTGTCCCACAAGTCTTTGACGGCGTTTCTTTGGCTGAGACTCTCGGGAAGTTCTTGTGTTTTCTCTTCAGTCTGTAATCACACTGCAGCGAGACTTTCTTTAAAGGAAAAAATAGGAGGATTTTCCTAAAAAAACATGTATAGACTGGAAAAAAAATAATCCCTTGCACCAATCACCACTCATGACCCACTAGAAGTATACGGTGGTGTCTGTTTCTGCAGAGACCCCGCATCCCTCTGCCAGTTTCTTCTTATTTTGCTGCGTTTGGGACGTTTCTTGGTGTCAACCTATAAAAAAACGTAGTATCTAGGTGCCAAATTCCAAGCAAGCACCCAAAAGGAAACTATAGTGCTACTAGAATACTGTAGCAAACACAGTGTGAAGAAGAAAATGCAAACGTAGCAGATTTAAAACGCCAAATGGACCAAGGTTGTTTCAAAACTAGAGGGAATCTGAGGTTTGATTTCACCAATCGTCTAACAACTAAACGTACTCATGGTGCCTTTAGGAACTCCGGTGATCTTCCACCTCAGTGTGTTTCCAGGAAATTGGGGAATATATATGTTTTAAGATAGTATTTAAGCCTTTAGTGTCTCCAGAGGGAGCTGTGTGAGGTCTGATGAATGTCCTCTTGTGATGTCACTTGAGTCAGCGTTGTTTGAAGAATCTTAAAAATCTGGAGGAGTGGAGTTAGACATCTTTAGTCCGCTTCTTATCTCTGCTACAGGGTCATGGGTAAATCAGACCCTATAAATTAAACACAGCAACATTTGTCTGCCGAAGAGTTGCATTTTGGGTAATGTAGGCGCCATGTTTTGACATGGAAGAACGTGTGGGATAAATAAAGAATATATCTCTCGTTCTGCTGCATCAATTTGAATCTTTTTAAAAAAAAAACCAATTTCCATAAAAAACTCGCAGAGGCGACTCCTTTTAAAAAACGTTAATTATTAACCAAATTCCAACCAGTCACATCACGTCCATGATCAGTTTTGTTACGTTTGGCTGTGAGTCTGAACACATCATGGGCCACACTGTAGACATGAATGTTTATCTGTTTCTGAGTGTTGATTTGAACCTGCAGGCTGCTCTTTATGTTGCAGGTACTCTTCCAGAGCAGAACCCATGTTTCACGGGCAGACACGGCTGTGACATCAACGCTATGTGCCGACCAGGTGAAGGCCTGCAGTTCACCTGTGAATGTTCTTCTGGTTTCACTGGAGAGGGACGCTACTGCCAAGGTAACACAACCTCTGCATAATCACATACATAACAACTTTCATCATTTCACTGATGAGAGTTGTTGAAGAATAACTTTCTGAATAAACTCTGCTTTCCAATAACAACAATGAAAGGAATAGCAAGTTGCGCAGGTTGAAAAAAAGTTATAGGTCAACTTAAAATGCAATGCAGTACAATGGAAGCGTTTGTAAAAATCGTTTTTATGAAACACCTGCAGATACAGTCCAACATGCGCCACCTGCAGGCAACACAAATATGCAATATGTTCAGCTCTTCTGCCCCCTACAGGCAACGACTGTAACTGCTTACGTTTATTAGTGATTAGTGGAATTTTTGTTATATTATATACTATTTATATCACTTAAGTGACTTATAATAAGCTACGTTTTGCGTTTTTTTTTATTAACCCGGAAGTCCACATCGATGTAATAAGAACATGTTGATCATCTTGCTTATTGAAAGACTATATTATATATTCTCCCTTTTATTTACACTCTTTATCTCGTCCTCGTGTTAGCCTTTAGACTCGCTCTGAGGTTGTCCTGGTCATAAAGTCAGATATTTTTGTGATGGTGGAAGATGAATGAAACCAAAACATGACCCATATTTATTGCAGTTTTTGATGTGCTCAGTGCCGCTAGTCATGATAATCTGTTACTGTAATTTAAGGTCGTATAAATAAATACTTTAATACATATCCCTCACCTCCATTTTTGTGTGTTATTGGCAGATACTGACGAGTGCAGGGAGAATCCTCAGATCTGTGGAGCTAACTCCGTCTGCAACAACCAGCCCGGGACTTTCCGCTGTGAGTGTTTCACCGGCTTCCTGTTCGCCAGCGACGGACGGACCTGCATCGGTACGTTACTGTGTGTGTGTGTGTGTCTGTTTGTGTGTGTGTCTGTATTGACAGCTGTGAGGGTGGATGGAGTGTGTTATTCCTGAGTGTGTCACTGCTTCGAAGAGTCCCTTGTTTCCTATACAGATGTTCTCTACGCCGCCAACAGACATGAACAATAACGTTGTTGTACGACTCTGTATTGGACTCTCTCCACTGAAAACACAACAAACGCATGTCTTTGTTCAACACAGAACATGTGATTCAACATGAGAATACCGACCAGGGCTGAAGTCCAATAGTCCATTTAGCTTAGGAACCTTCCTAACGGAGTGAAATGACCCGGAAGTCCCTCAGTGGCAGCCATGATAAGTGCCGTTCCAATTCTCTAGATGATAGGAAAGGAGGTTTCAAACTTCCTTTATAACATCCTTTAGCTTAGGAACCACTGGACCTCCCTAACCGAAAGGAGAGGAGAAAATGCTGCCCCACAATGCCTTGCAGCCGCAGCATTTGCCGTCACACAACAGTCGGCCGTTCACGGAAACAATCGATTATGACCGAGAAATGATATCATGAAAGTTACGGTGCTTATTAAGCATTTTAAAACGTATGTGGTAAGTTGCCAAAGTGCTTTGTTTTGAACGTTCATCAGTATTATAATCAAAAAGAGAAATATGAACGTTAGTTTTTACTGAAATGATCAAATAAAGTCAACATTTCACTGAGCTGTGTGGGGTTTGTTCAACTTTTAAAAGATGTTTGAATGGTGATATACACAGTGATAGATGTTAAGGACTAACGTTTATAATAAATACATTTGTATTGATTTTAAGATCTTTTCATAGTTCATACAATCATACGTATTGGGATCATTTGTATTAATGTGGACCGGAGGGAGAGGGTGATGAGCATAAGTTTCACTTTCCTTTTTTATTTCAATTCCAACTTTGGTCCTGAAGAATATGTTTCTCTGTTGTCCACGTTCATAAAGCATAAAACAACAGCATCAGAGCACGGTGCAGAGTCTCTAGATGAGTGTACAGTAGTCCCTCGTTCTTATTATACATCCATGTTGTAGTCCGCTGTATAGAAAACTGCATCATAAACACGTCGGATAGTGAAAGTGCAGTCGGATTCTCTAAAGTACCGCGGTCTCTTCTCCTAAGTCCTTTTGAATTCTCCTATCCACTATCCCTTAACCCCGTGATGTTTCACTCAGAGGTCAAGGAATAGGAGATAGGGTTAGAACTTAGGAGCTGATTTTTGGATTATCGGAACGCAACCCAGATCTACAATCAGATAATCTACATAAATCAGCAGGGATCAGAGTTGTTGAATTATGTACGGTGGCCCAGAAGTGCATTAGAATAAAAACATTTAGCAATAGCTTTAAAGATGCAAGTTGATGAAAATGAGCACCAGTGAAAACATCGTGCACAAAACATAAGAAAGAGAAAAGCACAAAATAATACCCAAACATATATAAGGTGTTACAAAACACATCACCACGTAATGTTTTTAAATACATTTCCTTAGTGAGAGTTTTTTTGTATTTTTTTGTATTGAAAAAACACGCTTTTTTTAATAGAAGGATGTCTTTCCTACTGTTTGACATTTTGAAACATTTGCTTATTTGTGTATTTGTTGTTGATGACATGAAGTTGAAAGCATAATATATCAGCAACATTTAGATTTAGCTTTATTGGAACCATGAGTCTCAAACCAGAACAAAAACAGACTAACAATAAACTCAAGTATGCGTCCATATGGTTTTTGGCCATACAGTGTATTACGTTTTTAAATGTAACTTTCTCACTGACTGAGAGAAAACATAAAAACATGGTTTTAAATGGCAACAAAATTACTTTCTTTACAGTTTTTTTAACAGTTATCCCTTCGTTTACAATCAACACATGTTGTTCCTATAATTTATAACTTTTCCAACATGTCTCCTTCTCGTCCTCAGAGGAGAACCGTCCCGTGGATCACTGTCAGAGAGGAACTCATGACTGTGATGCTCCTGATCGAGCGTCCTGCAGCTACACCGGCGGCTCCGCCTTCCTCTGCTCCTGCCTGCCGGGATTTGTGGGCGACGGCCGGGTGTGTCAAGGTGAGTTCATCAACAGCAGAACACACACTGAGGCTCACTGTCAGTGTTATAGATAGATAGGTAGATAGATAAGTAGATAGATAAGTGGATAGGTAGATAGATAGATAAGTGGATAGGTAGATAGATAGATAAGTGGATAGGTAGATAGATAGATAGATAGATAGATAGATAGGTAGGTAGGTAGGTAGGTAGGTAGGTAGGTAGGTAGGTAGGTAGGTAGGTAGGTAGGTAGATAGGTAGGTAGGTAGGTAGATAGGTAGGTAGATAGATAGATAGATAGATAGATAGGTAGGTAGGTAGATAGATAGATAGATAGGTAGGTAGGTAGATAGATAGATAGATAGATAGGTAGGTAGGTAGATAGATAGATAGATAGATAGGTAGATAGATAGATAAGTGGATAGGTAGATAGATAGATAGATAGATAGATAGGTAGGTAGATAGATAGATAGATAGGTAGGTAGGTAGATAGATAGATAGATAGGTAGGTAGGTAGATAGATAGATAGATAGGTAGGTAGGTAGATAGATAGATAAGTGGATAGGTAGATAGATAGATAGATAGATAGGTAGGTAGATAGATAGATAGATAGATAGGTAGGTAGATAGATAGATAGATAGATAGATAGGTAGGTAGGTAGGTAGATAGATAGATAGGTAGATAGATAGATAGGTAGGTAGATAGATAGATATATATTTCTGAAATATAAATAAAATAGCATTAAAATGTGGAAAATATACATGTGGAAACACAAAAAACGTATGACTTATGACTTCAGTATCAACTCAGATGTATGCAACTATGAATGATGGCAGTGACGTTGGAGGCCACAGCAACAGTTTTCATGTGTTTAAAGCAGCGGAACAATATTTTATTAGTTTTACTTGAAGGCTTCTTTTAAACTTAACCTTGTTTGCAACTTGTATACATTTAAATCAAGAGAGTTCAGTCAACTAAAAAAATAATCCCAATAGCTGTATCCACGAACACTCTTGCATTCACACACACGATTTCAGTGTCAGAGTTCAGCGTCCTTCGGCAAAAAACTGCTCACTCAAGAGTGACGAAATGTTTGTGGACTAACCCGCAGAACGAGCTATACAATATTTTGTTTCAGCTAAAAACTGGAGCCCCGCATCGTGAAGGGAGTGAAACACAACATTGTGCTATCAAATTCAAAGCTTTATCGGAAAATTATCATAACGAGGCATTAAACAAACGTGCAGCCATTGTTTATGTTTGAACATGACGACAGAGAAGGGGTTCCTCCTCAAGGATTGACAGAAGGACTAGCAGTACAATTAGGATATATAGTTGCAGGGTTACAGGATAAAGAAGTCCAGTTTCCTTTACCTGTGACTGCTGATTTCTCCTTCTGTCTTTTATACTGTCAGTCTGGTTGAATGATGTAAAAAAGCAAACTCTTCATACGAAGTAATGTGTATGTAAAGAGGACTTTCTGCATCTTAAAGCAAGACACATCAGATGTAGAGATTTGTATTTTGTGGCTGGAGAAAGAGACTTTCAGCCACAGGGACCGGGCACATCAAAAAGCATTTTTCCACGTGAGCTTGCACAGTTTGAGTCTTTCTGTTTCTTTACTGTGACAAACTATAAGTCATTGCGTGGGCCCCTCGGACAGGAAATGTTTCCACCTCGACACAAAATGCAGAGCCCTGCCTTACAGCTGCTCATCTCTTATATATACACACACACACTCTGTAGAGACTGAGCAGAAGAATGTGGAGAAAAAACAGCAGGACAAACTGTGCAGAACATTTCTCTTTTAACCCTTATGTTGTGTTCGGGTCTCCCGTGACCCGCTTCAAGTTAACATTATATAATAACTACGCTCTAGTTTTTTGTATCGGAACGAGGCTTCATGATATCCTCCACAACAGCTATATAAACACTACAACACAGATTTTTGGCAATTTTTGCCAAGTGTGAAGGTCTGTAATTTGTGTATAATTTGGTGTTGGGGTCTGGGGAGACCCGGCAGAATGGTTTTGGGTGACTCGAGGTCAAATTTGGCCCAATCAAGATTCATCTTTGACTTTAGACACCCCTCCCCCGCCCCCTTCATCAACTGTAACAATCATTTTTCGCAACATGCACCTGGTCTCCCCTCCCTCTGCCCCCCTCCCCCCACGGGAACTCCACCTTTCTCAAAGAATATGTACACTAACACTTTCATTTCATTTCATTTTTATTTGTCCCGCTCATGGTACGCAAAACCAAATGTACAATAATTGCCACAAAGCATGACTCTACCATTGAGCGAAAAGGAGAAGGGAGAAGAATACAATCTTATGTGACCTGCCCCTTTCTAAAAAAAACAAAATACAAATAGATGGTCTGCCCTTCATAATAATAATTTTCACAGCCAAACATAACAGTATCTTAGGACACCAAGAGAAACACACACAAAATACTCATTTCCCACTTGACGGTCAACGGAAAGAAACAAAACACCAAAACATCACATGTATAAGGAAAAGAAAAGTGCAACACCCTCATCTGAGTCCTACTGGAGAAGAAGGTGGAAAGCGAGGCATGATGATAATAATAACAATAACAACAATAACAATGGCAATGGGACCCGCAAATACAGAGGAGACATCACATCAAAGACATGAAAAACATGAAGGACCAGAGTACATAGACTTATTCACATTCTGCTTCATATAGTCCCATCTTTCTTCATTTATACAACTTCTTTAACTGAAAAATACAAATACAATTCTTTAGATCCTTGTGTTGAGAATTCCACAATTGTACACCAACTACCGAAATACACATTTGTTTAAGAGTAGTCCTTGCATATGGATGCTTAACATTTAATTTCCTTCTGTGGTCTTCCTTGTCTGATTCAAAAACCTGAACACACACATGCACGTGGTGTAATGTGTTTTGGGCCATAACATTACAACAGGATTGTACGGTTATGAATGCATTATAAGTTAGTTATGATGTAGTTAAAACAATATTGGATGATAGACATTTTTTGTGCGTGTTTTGGACTGAGATAAATCACGGGTCAAAATGTATTCGCGAACACCATGAACGGTAACAGCTTTCGAACACAACACAAGTCTTCACAAAGTCTGGTCAGTTTGCTGAGAGTTGGAGATGAAGTCTTACCTGTAGTGGAGCTTAAAGATGATGATGCTGCAGGAAAGGGTTCATCCTCTGGAGAGCAGGGAACAGATCATAACATGTGATGGTTATCTGCAACTTAATGCAGATTATAAGATGTATAAATGTCATCATTTGACCTTAGTTGTGCATAACAGCTAATAAAGTGGTTATTCCTAACAACACATTCTGTTGCTCATTATTTAGCATCACAGGGGCACTTGGAGTCATATTTAATGTCTGCCATGATGTTCAGACTAGAGACTGTATATTTAAAGATAGAAGAGGCTTCTCCACACACTCCAACTTTACAAACCATAATATCCTGGGTGTGAGAGCTTCAGAACATTTGGAAAATTGGCAGATAATGTTGAGACTGTGATGTGGTGGAAATAAATGTCCTAAAAAAGCTAATAACATGAGTAAGATTTCCAAAAACTTGACGGCACACATGCTTAATTTATATGAAATATGTGATTGAGACCAAGGAGCTTTTAAACAGACAATTTGACTCGTATTTCTTAGAAGCCACTAGTGCATGGGTCGGCAACAGGCGGCCCGCGGACCATTGTTGGCCCGCCAGCAATAATATTTGGCCCGTAATTTTGAGAATCACTAATAAAATATTATTTTGAGATTTATTTTTATTTATTTTTTTTCCAACATAAAAGCCGCTGATTGATCGGCCGCCGGTCACTATCGGCCGATATTCACTATTAATAGTTTGACTTTCGACTGATTTCGATAGAGCGGGTCTTATATGGCAAATTGTGGGGAACCAGGTCAATTAAAGTACTTATTTAACTATATATTAAATACATTGAGTTTGAGTAAAATACTTGGTTACTGATTAATTTAGGTTATAATATATTAAATTGATTTATTTTGTCCTTTGGTATTTTTTAAAGGTTTTCAACCTGAAAGAATATAATGTGTCCTTGAAAAGTTTAAATAAAGAAAAGGAAAAAGGATTCCAGTTGTCCATGCGTCCTCTGTTGCCCCTCAAGCCTCTCAAATGTGCAAACACTCAAATAAATGCCAAAAACCCAGAGAACTTGACAATAGGCTACTTATCAGAATACAATGTTAAATAACACTGCTACCTAGTTAATAACTCTACTTTACTCAGTGGAGGCTCGTCCATTGAGGAAAGGGAGGACCATCCTCCCTAATTTCAGAGAAAAATAAACTTTGAAGAGAACAATAAATACACCTCAATTTAAAAGATAAGTCTGTTAAAATACAGATAATAGCCCTGGCTTTGGGACTGAAATGGGGCTAGAGAGGACGAGCCTCCCTTTGGGCGGGTCTAGCCAGAGGCTCTGGATTGGGCGCCTATATCATCAGTGAACCAATCAGCGGATCTGACTGCGCATCAGAGTGTTGATGGGGAGGGTCATCAGCGATAGAGTTTTTTCTGAGCCGGGGAACAGGGGCGCTGCGCCCTCTTACCAAAATCATTTCCTTGAATTAGGCTTTGATTATGTTCTGGCCCGCCATCTTGCGGCTCAGCAAAAAATTGGCCCACGGCCAAACTTACTTGCCTACTGTTAGAGATTTATCTTAAACCTCCTCCATCTTTGTTCCTCCTCTCTGTTCAGACGTAGACGAGTGTCAGCAGGACGTCTGCCACAGCGCTGCTTTCTGCTCCAACTCCCAGGGGTCCTTCGCCTGCCAGTGCCATCCGGGTTTCCACGGTGACGGCTTCCAGTGCAGTCCCATCTCTACAGGTAGGTGACACACACACACACACACACACACACACACACACACACACACACACACACACACACACACACCCACACAGACACACACACACACACACACACACACACACTGACACCCGTGTGAGTTAACAAATCAGTCTATTACTGGATGGATGCCAAATGTATTACATATAGCGGTGTAGATTCTTGTTTGGATTGAGTTCATTTTCAGATTAGTTCACATCAGTAGGAATGTAAAGTAATGGCAGTTGGGAAAGAAGTATTCACTTCGCTGCGGAGTTTGCACGTCAAAATTGTCTTCCTGTCGTCTTAAACATGCTCACATGATCCCATACTTTGGATATCCTAAGCAACACAATTACCTTAATGACCAGGCAGCGCCTCGATGGAGTTTATTTTGTGTTCATTTATTGTGTGACTTATAGACTAATGGAACATTTACCTTTTTAGCCAACTATCGTAGTCCACTATAAGGGGGCAGCGCTATACAATGGAAACACTAAAGTAAAGTACAGATACCTCTGATTTGTACTGTAGAACAATACTTGCCTAATTGTCCTTAGTTCAATTCCACCAATGTTTACTGGGTTAAAACCTGAAAAAGCAGTGGTTTAGTTTTTGTGTAGTTTTTATACAGATCTAATCCGTGTCTCCTGATTGACAAAGAGCTCTCATAATAAAAGTATTCACGTGTGTTAGTGTGTTTGGCATCACGTGCAGACTGCAGTTGGTTCTCCAGACATTTCAGAGAAAGTGGAAGCTGTGTAAACTCAGCAGAGTAAACATGCAGCTAAAGGTTGAGCAGGAAGACGAGCTGACGGAGGCTGGAGGATGTTGTTGAGCTGACGAGAGAGTAAACAGATCTCATGTCAGACTCAACACACACACAGCTGAGGTGCAGACTGATTCAGGGTTATAAAATAATTATATATTAAATGTCATCATGCTTCTCGTCCCAATGTCAGATGTCTCTGCGCTAAAGTGTCAGAGATTATCCTCAAGTAAAAGTAGTAATACAACAGTGTAAAAATACTGTTTCAAGAAAGTATCCTGCTTTCAAAATGTCACCTAAGCCAGTAAGGACATTGAAAAAGCATATCCTGAAAGTAATCTACAGATGAGAGCAACACATCCAGTTACTTTCCCTGTACATTCGCTGTCATTTGACTGGCGGTAAATACAGATTTATGAGGTTTTCTCCAATCACATCAAACAATTCAGAAAACCGTGTTCTACAAGGAGTCCAATTACGATGGTCAGACAACTAGACAATGACATTGGAGATCGTTGATCAGGGTCGATTTATGGTTTAATTCCGTCTACGAGTGTTAGGCAGCAGGCTAACACTGAAACTAGGAGTTCCTTGACTTGCCAGTGTTTTGTATATGACAATGCAGCGACTACATTCACTACTTTGACTTTTAACACTATAACTGTGTAATTGGGCAATTGACGTTAAACTCATTAGCATCAAATGTAGCTGTGATGAAGTGTTTCCCACAGACGTATTGACTCACAGATATTGATCACTCTTTTCGTCCTCTCTGTGGAGTCCTTTTTTTCTGTCCGTTTTTCTTAGAGGAAGTCAAGAAAATTGTAACTCTGGATTTTGTTGTTGTTTGACGGGCAATATGCGACACGGCAGCATGTAGGCATGAAGAAAGTCTTCTTTCTCGCTTAGTGTCGATGTCTTGTTTTTAACGGAAAGTGGGCGGGGCCGTATGTTTGCCAGAAAGTGTCTTAGCGATGCTCTCTTCTATTGGCTAGCGCTCCAACACATTGAACGTGATAGGCTAAGGGGCGGGACATCTCTAAGTGGTTGACCAATCACAACAAAGCCGGACAGCTAACCAATCAGAGCAGACTGGCTCTGGTTTCAGACAGAGGGTGAAAAGAGGGGCTGCAGCACAGGCAGTATGAGAACAATAAAGAGCTTTTTGAACATTAGAGCATGGAGACGTGTCACAGGAGAGACACTACATACTGATATTCACCTGAAAACTATCGGGTAATACGGCCTCTTTAATGTCTAAAGACCTTATTCATCATATTTATCATTTATTGTCTAGCAGCACAGTAAATAACATTTCCCTAGTTGTCACTTTTATCAGAAGTGAATTACTAAAATTGTGACATAAGCAGCTGCTCTTGAAAGTGTCAGGTTTGTTTGTTGTTGTTGTTGTTGTTGTTTAGTAGTTTTGCTGGTCTCAGAGCTGCAGACTGCTCCGTGATTCCAGCTGTCAGCAGCTGAGATAATTACAGCTCCATCCTCTGCTCTAACATTTTGTCATATTTCCGTCTCTTTTATGAGCGGCCGTGCTCTGCGAGGCATAATCTTTCTGTCCCGTCACAACGTGTCACAGCGTCTCTCCGAGGTTCCTTTGTCTGAACGACTTTGATCTTATTCCCTTTCATAAGGCAGAGGTGGAGGATGTTTTCTTATTCTGTACACTGATAAAACACTGTAAAACCCTGTATGACAGCACAATCTAATATCTCATGTGACTGTTATACTATCATATATTATATCATTACGTTATAATTACTAATGCATTATTATAAAAGCAGGATTTGACTCTTGTAGTTGGTTGAGGTGGAGCTCATTTTGAATGATTAACTAATACTTATTTTTATGATCTATTAACATGCTGATTATCTTTCTCTTAATAATCAAAGGATGTTTTGGTTTGTACAAATATGTTAAAAAAAATGTAAGGCAGATCTACACAGGGCACAAATTCATAAAAAAGAGTACAATTATTTAAAGGAATTGTCAAATCTTCACACTTGAGAAGGAAGAACCATGAGACGTTTTATTATATTAAAATCAAATTGTTTCTGATTCATTTCTTTCAATCGACTTTTGTTTCAACTTTACATTTTCATGTTTTGTGAAATAAAAATCGGACTTTTGTAAAGTCCTTTTACCTTTTTAAATCAAACTTTGGAGCATTCAAAAATACAATATTTCCCTCTTAGATGTCGGTAAGTAGAAGTAGAAAAGGTGACATTTAAAGAAAATACTACAGTAAAGTACAAGTACTTCAAACGTGTCCTTAAGTGCAGTACTAGCGTTCATATACTTGGTTTAATTCCAGCTCTGCTCTGAAGGGTCTCCACATATTTGTGGTGTTCCTGCGCTGTGATTGTTGTTATCAGCGCGGCGCTGTGTCTGTCAGACGGCTGTTTTGACTCTCTGCGGTTCCTCGCTCAGACACCCTTGAGGATAAGAGTGTGCAGAGCGCCGGGCCTTCCAGATGTCACTGTGGCCCCGGATGTGACCGCAGAGATGAAGAGCTGCTCTTCCTCTCAGTCTTTATCTGCAGCTGCCACGCACTGCAGGACAACGCTCAATAGAGATTTAAAAATCTGTGGAAAAACTGTATTTTGAATCAAGAGCAGGTTGATATTTATTCATATATTTTGGAGCGTCTTTATATATTGACCGTACAGATATTTTTCTGTATTAGGTTGGGTGTAGACAGAGGTGGTAGAAGTATTCAGATCTTGTACTTGAGTAAAAGTAGAAGTGCCAGAGTGTCAGAATACTCTGTTATAGTAAAAGTACTGCATTCAAAATGTTCCTCAAGTAAAAGTAGAAAAGTATTCTCATCAAAATATAGTGAAAGTAGCGACAGTAAAAGTAGTCATTGTGCAGATTGGTCCATTTCAGAATAATATATATGATATGTTTTATAATGATTGATCATGAAAGTGTTCTCAAAGCTGGTGAAGGTGCAGCTAGTTTGAATGACTTTGTATACTGCAGGGTAGCTTGTGAAAAAAATACGAGTAATTAAAGTGACAATTTTGTAGACATTTTCCTTTACAATTATTATTTTTATTTAAAAAAAAAATGTTTAAGTCAATTTATTGAAGATGTCAGAAACAAAAACATACAACAATAATATATATATATATATATTCTCTTTTTTTCTTTTTTTTCTCACTCAAATTAATAATCATAACAAAGTACAAAAAAAAAACAACAATAATAATTCTCAAATAGTCTCTGTCGTGTTCAATAGGGGCAAGAAGAAGAATTAAAGATTATTTGAAAGTGTTTTTGTATGTTTATACTCTATATCTCACTCTGCCTCTTATATTATTTCCCCCCAGAGCGTGAGCAGACGGTGTGTGAGCGCCACAGAGAGAGCGCTCAGTCCCCCCCCTCCTCCTCCGGCTCCGCGATCTTCTCCTTCTTCCTTCCCCGGCCGGCTGTGGGTCAGTTCGTCCCTCAGTGCGACCTCCATGGAGCCTACGAGCCGACGCAGTGCCACAGCTCCATCGGGCAGTGCTGGTGTGTGGACGCCAGCGGGCAGGAGATCCCCAACACCCGCACCGGACCGGGGAACACCGCCCTGTGTGAGTCACCTCTGACCTCTTATATCATCATGTGCTTTAAAGGTCACCTATTATGCAAAATCCACTCCTCCATGTCTCTTCTACATCAACACGTGTCTCCTCTCCTTCATGTCTCTTCTACATCAACATGTGTCCCCTCTTCTCCATGTCTCTTCTACATCAGCATGTGTCCCCTCTTCTTCATGTCTCTTCTACATCAACATGTGTCCCCTCTTCTTCATGTCTCTTCTACATCAACATGTGTCCCCTCTTCTCCATGTCTCTTCTACATCAGCATGTGTCCCCTCTTCTTCATGTCTCTTCTACATCAACATGTGTCCCTTCTTCTTCATGTCTCTTCTACATCAACATGTGTCCCCTCTTCTTCATGTCTCTTCTACATCAGCATGTGTCCCCTCTTCTTCATGTCTCTTCTACATCAACATGTGTCCCCTCTTCTTCATGTCTCTTCTACATCAACATGTGTCCCCTCTTCTTCATGTCTCTTCTACATCAACATGTGTCCCCTCTTCTTCATGTCTCTTCTACATCAACATGTGTCCCCTCTGTGGAAAGAGACTCTGAAGGTTTCAGGAACAAAGATTCTCTCTCTTTTTGATCCATTTCTATAAAAACCTGTCTGAAAATGAGCTGATCAGATTTTGCCACTTTAAGGAGTTTATGTGTGTGTGCTGCATGAAGACAGGAGGAGGTGTGTGTGTGTCAGGGTCTCTGGGTCATGGAGTGTAAGTAAGAAGGTTTATATATATATATATAGGATTACTTTAAACAGTCCCAAATAATACATGTTCACTTCAATACAGTTCAAGATAATACCTGTTTACTTTAATACAGTTTAGAACAATATCTGGGTGATTTAATACATAGACTCAGTAAGTAAAAAGCAGTATATATATATAAATATTTTAAGATTTTAAAAAGAATGGGAAGAAATATTTTCACAAAATCGGCTTCACAAGTAAGGTAGTACAATATGAATTTGACATAAGATGTATTTAGTTGAAATACTTTTCCAAGCTGAAACTTAGCAATTGTGTTTCCAATTTCAGTTTATACCAATAACGCATTTTTGGGAATTACGCCGGTGATGGGCTGGTTGGAGTTTAAAAAGCACACCTCTATAATGTTTTTATTGAAACTATCACTGCCAGAAAGGTAGACATGTCCACAAGTTTAACCATATGGTATTAAATAATAATTAATAGCATTTATTTGAGCACTTTTTACAAGAGTAATACATCAATACTGTTGACAATAGTTTGTATTGTGTTTTATGTCTTTATTTCTGTCCCTGTAAGCACCTGATCTGATCTGTGGTATGCAAAAATATCTCAAAGTGTTTTTCATGTGAATTTCCCCCCAAAAAAGAAAACCTGGTATTTCACAATCACATGAAAAATGATCCTCATTAAACTAAAACCTGCCCCCTGATCTCCCCCTCCTCTCAGGTATTGATCAGGGGGTGAATCCTCCTCCGGTGGGTCCAACCCCTCGACCAGACGTCCACCCCGTTGCTCCGGGGACTCACCTGCTGTTCGCTCAGAGCGGGAAGATCGAGCGCGTTCCTCTGGACGGAAACAGCATCAAGATGGACGAGGCCAAACCTCTGCTGCACATCCCCGTAAGACCATCAGATGTATCTTCAATGTTAGATTCCTCGTAAATATTTATTTTGCCCTGAGGCGAAAAAACAGTGTCCTGCAGATTTGACATTAAATGATACAGAGTTAACTGGTGCTTTGTCCTAAGTGAATTACATATAGTAGATTAAATGCGAACATCAATCATCAGATATATGGTTCTTCTAACTGTTCATTAAAATCCTCCAAACGTTGAGAATTTGAGGGGGAAAAAGTCAAGGTCTTGAACGTTTTTAAAAGAGCTTGAACTTGAAATATTTGTTTTAAATGTTCGATTTAACGTTGGTCAACAGGCTACGTATTGCTGTGTTATTGTTTCAGGCACCACATGCCTCAAGAAAAAGTATTGCTGTCTTTAACCTTTCATCTTTGTCTCAAACTATGCCATGTCAGTTTGTGAATTTGATAGAAAGTCTCTAAAATCTCTTGTTTTCATATTTAAGTGGGTGTGGGAATCCTGTGGAAAGTAGCCATTGATTCAGATGTCAGCAAATTAGCTTTTTAATTCTGCCTTCACGAGTTAAAAAGATTCTTTGTCTGAGAATCAGGTCTGGATACCCATCTTTTTTGGCATTTATGAAGATGTGTTTCCATTGTTTTTTCGAAGCTTGGCTAACAGTTTCCCCCTGCTTCCAGTCTTTGTGCTAAGCTAGGCTAAACACTTCCTGCACCTCTCTCTGCTCAGGATGCTCAGAGAGAAAACTTCTTTGCATCTTATAATCAATAGCCTTTCAAAGTGTCTTTAAGCTTTACCAAAATCAAATCATCACATTAACGGATAATTCCATGAAAAATCTTGTATTTGTTTCTAGTTTTTCCACCATTTACCACCAAGTAAAGAGAAATATCCATGTTCCAAACCAGATTGAGCTTCCTATAGAGACAAAAAGCCACATTTTCTTGACTTTATGGAGTTTTTCTGATGACGTTATTCGGTCTTCATATTGAACAACGTACACACAGTGTCAGTGTTTCTCATGAACTTCTAAGCGTTCCTGGTTGCTGTGAAACAATCCTCTTATTGTTCTTAAACATATTTCAACGTCTCATTTCTCCTCTCTCATGAAGCCCATAAGTCATCTGCGTTAATGTACTGCAGGCGAACACAAAGCTCTCCGTCAGCGGCGCAGACTTTCTGTCATCTCCACACAAAAGGCTCTTTGAAAATGAAACTGCGGCTGAATGAAAGCGTCTGTCTGCTCCTGCGTTTCCTCTCAGGACCGAGTGGTGATCGCCCTGTCGTACGACTGCGTGGAGAAGATGGTTTACTGGACCGACATCACCGGGCCGTCCATCAGCAGGGCGCGTCTGAGCGGAGGAGGCATCATCCCTGTCGTCACCACAGGTACAGCAGACGTCACAAAGTCACTGCTGCAGGGCAGTGGCGGTTCTAGACCAATTTGACTGGGGGGGCCACTGGGGGGCCAGTTATTTTCTGAGGGGGGCACAATAAATGCAGGACGAAAAAGAGAACTAGACAGTATGAAGTAATTGCGCATAAGAAAACAATGCAATACAGTTATTGGTATTTGTTTCAGTACATTTATTTATTTCAGATAGATCTTATAGTTATTACTGTTAGCTTCAGCTTAAGTTATAGTGCAATGTTTGCACTAACACCATATTTATATAAAAATAAAGGCAATGAACAGTTACATCTCTACTTTACATAAGGGTGTCTGCACAATCTCACATTACAGCAACAAAATCCTGCGGTTTTTGGCAAACCAAGTACCAGAAAATATACATTTAAAAAAAAAAAAAAACTTGTCATTGTTAGGGGGGCAACAGGGGGGTCAGAGGTCAGTGTTAGGGAGGCACTGGCCCCCCCCTAGAACCGCCCCTGCTTCAAAAACAAGAATGAGTGTGAGTACAGTCATCTTTACATGGCTGAGCGACATGAAGAAGACCAATCTTACTCAGTGTCCTAAGGTTCTTTTAAAACCTTTAGTGTGTTTTTTGACATGAGAAGACATTTTAATAATTGTTTCTCACATTAAAAACACATTTTTAGAGTTAGTTTCCCTTAATTGTATTAGATGTTTTAATATAACTATATATTTTTTTATTTATAAGACAAAAAAAACTATTATATAAAAAAGAACCTGGAAGTTGCTGGATAAAAGTCATATATTTACAAAAGAAATCCCTGAAATTGTGTTTTTATTGTCAGAAACATTTATAAAAATAAAGATGATGACATTAGGGTTAGGGTTTCCTGTAGGGATCAGATGATGCAATGCTTGTGTTAATAAAAAAGCATTTAAAAATATTTTACTCATCCTCTAAGTTAAGAGTACTCTCAAATGTTGAATCAGAAGCCATTACCACTGTTAGTGATTCCCCCTCTTTGCCTGAGGTCTGATCTGTGTGTGTTCCCGTGTTTCCTCAGATCTCCAGAGCCCTGAAGGCATCGCGGTGGATCACGTCTCGCGGCTCCTATTCTGGACCGACTCCATGCGCGACACGGTGGAAGTTTCCAAACTGGACGGCAGCCAGCGGCGAGTTCTGTTCGACACGGACCTGATCAACCCGAGACCCATCGTGGTCAACCCGGCGTACGGGTGAGTGCTGCAGGAACAACAAGAAGAAACTAATCAGAATTTCAATAATAATGTGTAGAGTGGATTGTCTTAAAGGGGACCTATCATGCAAAATGCACTTTTTGGTGTCTTTTATACATAAATATGTGTCCCCGCCCGGTGTATCAGGGAACTCACAAAGTGTCAGGAAACAAAACCCTCTCTCTTTTCCTCCATACCCAAATCTCTAAAAACGGGGGAACAACGGAGCGGATCAAGATTTGCGTCCGATATGACGTAATATCAGAAGCAATGCGCGACATGTTTTGGACGTAATATGGTCTTTGTTTACATTAGCATCGCTAGCACTCAGAGCTAACCTGTACTGGAGAGACTAGAGCATGTGTGTAAAGAAGCAGGAAATAAAAAAAGGAACTCACCTTGTGGTATAACCGGCAAGAGAAAAAGCATTTGAGCTCCATGCTGTTTCAGAAATAATCCTTGATGTGGTTTGGAACATGATATGGCATTTAATCCCGGCAGAATTTAACTGTATCTGCCGGTAGAATTCTGAGCATGTTTGCAACTTATATATATCAATATTCCAATTACTTGTAGACTATTCTGCACTATTTCTATTTCTATCATATTCTATTTATTTTACTTACTTGCACTATTTTATCAGTTTTATTGTGTTGCACTGTTGGCGGATCCTGTGACCTAAGATTTTAATTTTCATAACTACACTGTAGCTTTGTACAAATGACAAGAAAAGCCTTGAATCCTTGAATCCTTGAATCCTAGTTTTCCTCTGACTGGTTGTTTCCCGTTGCTTCAGGCGGCTGTACTGGGCAGACTGGAACAGAGACGGGCCCAAAATCGAGATGTCGAACATGGACGGGACGGATCGGACGGTCCTGGTGAAAGACGACCTGGGGCTTCCCAACGCTTTGACCTTTGACATCGAGCAACAGGAGCTGTGCTGGGCCGACGCAGGTGAGACTCACCTGAGGCATCATCATGTTGTTAGAAAACACAGAATCAGAAACAGGTTTATTACCAGGTAGGTTGGCACGTACGAGGAATTTGACTTGATGCCGTGGTGGATACATAAATGTATAAAAAAAAGAAGACCGATAGATAGAAAACTATTTTAAGAACACTATAATAACATAAGAAAATAAGAAAAAATATAGTCAAATAAAAAATGAAATAAAGCAGTATTTACATTGAAATAGAATGGAATAAAATATGTGCAGTAAAAAAAAACAGATATTGTCAACATTGTGTGCATTACTGTAATGCATAGAGTCTGCGTTGTGGCTGAGGTAAAGATCAATCAGAACTGAGATCAGGTTAGTTGTCATTGATTGAATGATTGATTGATTGATTGATTGAATGATTGATTGATTGATTGATTGATTGATTGATTGATTGATTGATTGGTGTACAGGGACTCGTAAGTTGGAGTGTATGGATCCTCACCGGCGGCTGAGGAGGCAGATCGTCGAGGGGATCCAGTATCCCTTCTCCATGGTGTCCTTTGGAAAGAACCTTTATTACACCGACTGGAGGAGGTAACACACTCACATCAATATACTCAACTGTATTCAGCTGCTTATAGAGAGGTGCAGGAATGAGTCCTTAACCTGGGAATGAGTCAGCATTTCAGAATTTCCGGGCTCCTTCTTCTCAAAAGTCAATAGTTTTTTTGAAAGTTTTTGTGGTTAGAAGAATACATTTTATGTAACACAAGCTAAAGAAATGTTCACGTTTTGTTCTACGACATAAAATAAGTCAAGAACCCCACTGGTGAATGCCCAAGGCTTCTATGCTTCATAAGAACAGTGGTTGTTAACAATGGTCTTAATTAGACTACTAAACGTCATTACTTTAGTAATAACTTTAATAATGTACTTATTGTAAGTCGCTTTGGATAAAAGCGTCAGCTAAATGCAATGTAATGTAATTACGCCAAACATTAGCCATGATTAGAAGTCTTGTCCCCTATAGCCAACGTTAAGTTTGACTTCTGCCAATTTCATCAAGTATAAATGGTGTTAATATGTGGAGATTGTCCTGCTGAAGAAAACGTGTAAGTATCAGAAACATGGGTTTGCCACAATCCTATCTTCTGTAATAATTCAAAAGCCAATGGAAAAATCCCAAAGCTTTTTGTTTAGCGAATCCTTGCAATGCTAACTTCCGGGTCGGCCAACAAAAATAAGTCATCCCTGCACCTCTCTAAAGTCAGTTGTGTTCAACCCTGTGTTACTCTGACCATCACTCTGTGGTCTGTGGTCAATCATTTTGTTTTGTTTGTGGTTATTTTCCAGAGAGGCGGTGGTCTCCGTGGACCGTTTCTCAGAGAAAGAGACCGAAGAGTTCCTGCCTCAGAAACGCTCTCGACCGTACGGCATCACCTCGACACCGACGCAGTGTCCACAAGGTACGGCTTCACTTTAATAACAAGATACAGAGTAGGTAGACCTGTCGGAGAAAACGAAGTAAAGGAACCAAGGTTATTAAACAGGACATAAGCAATCAGCTGTTTTGCAATGATGCATGGAGGATTTTGACTCTCTGGTTTCTGACAGAGCCTTTTTCTGCGAGCTATGGGTTTAAAATACAAGAGCTACACATATTATATCATATGAGGTACATATCGCCTTAGATCTTCATTATCGTAATATCACATGTCTTTTCCTGGTGTCAAATGCCACATTACGGGAAGGTAATGTCACTTTCTGAACTTAACAGACTTTTCTACATGTTCTTTTTTAAATGTTGTACCCACATAGCCATTATATCGATTGATACATTTTATTTCGAACAAGTAAAATAAATAATAAAAAAATAAAAAAATGTTGCAGTGCATAGTCATGTAAGATAAATCAAAACAAAAAATGACATTTACAACAACAACAACAACAACAGCATTAGCAACATAAACAGTCCCACATATAGTGTTCGAGAAGGAGTGAGAAGAAGTATGACTTATTTATTCTCACCCCCCTTGTCGCTAAATGATTTATTTATAATCTATAATCTGCAATAATTATCATTATTATTATTATTAATTATTATTGTTATTATTATTATTATTATTAATCTACTTTACCTGGGGCCTATACTATGAAGCTGGTTCAACCTAACCTGGATATGTTTGAGTTAGCCGGTTGGCCTAATCCAAAACATATGCGCTCTCGCTAAACTGTACTACGACGCTGGTTATCAAGTGGATCGCTCAAGCCAGCCGTGTCCTATCTAGTTAGGTGCGCGTTCACATGAAAGGGGTGGTATTTGGAGCATTCGACCAATCACAAACATGGAGAAGCGCACTGACAGCGCAGCGTCATACTTCCTCAATGAAAAGTGAACTTTAATACTAGTCAAATATGAAGAAGTTAAACTTTAAACATCCATGACTTAAACACTTTATCCAGGATAAAAGCCACATAGCTGCACCTGCAAGGTGAATACAGCTGGCAAAAGAAAAAGTGTTTGAAAGCGTACATTAACAGGTTTATGATATCACTGCCCCGTCTAAAACACCATCTGACTTTAATTACATTCGTCTCTAGTGTTTTGTCAACTTAATGTGTTGCTTAAAATAATACTTCTGCATCCAGTCTGTGACACTGTGAGTGTTGCACGGCCAGATACGGCTCAGCTGACTCAGATAAGGAAACATATGATACATTATGAAGTGATATGCCGCGGACTGTAGCCTACTTAATGTTACTCTGATCCGGTTACTTATGTTGTGGCAGATATATAAGTAAGCTTTCTTAACCCTAATGTTATAATAGTCAGATTGCTCTGAAGATGGAGGTGATATTCTATTAATGTTCACGTTCACACAGTCGGTGATTTTTGCCGGCCGTCTTTCCTGCGACGGCAGTTTTTCTGTATTTCCTTTCTCCTGTAATAGACTTGATCGCTTTAAACTCCGCACACTGAGCTCTGATTGGTCAGCAGGCAGTGCTTTCACTGAGTTGAGCTCTTAGCCTGCAACCTAACCTGCTCCGGACCAGGTTAGCCGCACAGCATAAGTTACCATGGAGATCTAGCCTGCTAAAAAGAGAACCAGCTTCGGAGGACCGGAAAGCCGGAGTTTTCCCTGAATTTAGCCGGCTAAGCGAAAATCCTGCTTCGTAGTATACCCCCCTGTTGATTGACATATATACATATACACATATGTACATACACACATACATACCCACACATACACATATATACATACTAAGGAGGCGTGTGGCTCAGTGGATAGTGCGTTGGTGTTGGGGTCAGGGGATCACAGGTTCAAACCCCACTGCAGTCCGCATGTCGTTGTGTCCCTGAGACAGTTCACCCCAAATTGCTCCTGTGGGGATTGTCCACAGTATTGAGTATGTAAGTCGCTTTGGATAAAAGCGTCTAACAAGTGATGTGTAATGTAATATATGCACATATACATATACACACCTACATACTCACACATATACACATACACATAGTCAAAGAATCACTAGTTATATCAACATAAATAGTGATTATTTTTCACAAATCTTGTTATGTAAATAGTTTACGAAAGCACCATAGACCTATAATATCCTCGGAATATCAATGTTGAGTTTATTTGATCAGAAATATCATGATATTTGATTTTCTCCATATCACCCAGCCATAATCTCTTTTTAAATATCATCATCATTGTTCCTCGACCTCTTCTAAGGGGTCGAGGTATGAACTATTTATGGGTGATACATGTTCTATTTATCTATATTTATATACGTCTTAGAGCTGCTGCACCTGAATGTCCCCTCTGTGGATCCAAAAAACGTTTACCTTATCTTAAATCGAGCTAACTCAGTTATGTTTATATGAAGAGCAGCTCGGGGGAGTCCTGATCAGAGCCGTTTAGCACACCGAGTGCAGATGTACTCGCTGACCGCAGTAATTGATTCCTGATGCATATAGTATGTGGATGGATATAGGCGTGGGAACTCCGGAGCAGTGACCT
Organism: Gymnodraco acuticeps; assembly: GCF_902827175.1. Classification (NCBI taxonomy): domain Eukaryota; kingdom Metazoa; phylum Chordata; class Actinopteri; order Perciformes; family Bathydraconidae; genus Gymnodraco; species Gymnodraco acuticeps. Next base: position 68,835 of record NW_022990539.1, read on the forward strand.
CAGGGGAAGCCAGATGTTAGCATGGAGGCTCACAGCTGCTCCGAGCAGCGATGAGAAACACATCCTCCTCCACCTGCTGCAGCGCTGATGGGGTTTAACTGTCCCTCCACTTCCTAAAGCCTCGCTAAACATTTCTATTTAACTTGGCAGCATGTTCTCGGATCCCTTTCTTTCTGTTGTGTTTTTACAGACTGCACCACAACTGGCCTTATCTGTTAAAGGGGCCCTATTTTGCTTTTAGGGGGTTTTCCTTTCCTGTAGTGTGTTATATAGGTTTTTAGTGCATGTAAATGACATTACATTTAGCTGACGCTTTTATCCAAAGCGACTTACAGTAAGTGCGTTCGACCAAGAAGATACACACTTGAAGAAAACAGAATCATATCAAGTGCATCAGGTTTCATAGAGCCAAACATTTCAAGTGCTACTCAACTAGCTTTAGATAAGCCAGTCCTTTATTAGTATATAAGTGCTTTGTTAGTAATTCTACCGCTCGAAGTGGAGTTGAAAGAGATGAGTTTTCAGTCTGCGCCGGAAGACGCAAATGGTCTGGAAAGGCTGAAAAGGAGTTTCCCCCTGCCTGAAACGCCTCCATTGGACTCCTTTGTTTACTTTTGTAGCATAATGACATCACAAAACACTTGTGCTTCTATTGGCTAGCGCTCCAACACATTGTACTTGATAGGCTAAGGGGCGGGACATCTCTAAGCGATGTCCACAACAGAGCCGGCCAGCTAACCAATCGGAGCACACTGGGCTCTGGTTTCAGACAGAGGGTGAAAAGAGGTGCTGCAGCACAGGCAGTATGAGAACAATAAAGAGCTTTTTGAACATTAAAGCATGGAGACATGTAGAGACACTACATGCTGATATACACCTGAACATGAGCAGAATAGGGCCCCTTTAATAAAGACGTTAAATGTAGACCGCCGTGCTGAAGGACGTTAATTCTGTGGCTCTTTGTGGAAAGGCAGGCATTATTATTTCCTTTGGAATGGTTGGTGATGTTTAGACGCAGCTGTTTAACTTACAGCACATGTGAGAAAGAACATGGATTTAAACCTCAAAACTGTGGTGTGAGTTTTACCTCCAGCTCATGAGTTTCCCTGGATTCACACCAGATGTAAAAGGCAAGCTGTCAACAGCTGGAGCTAAATAATAATACGTTGGTTCGACAATTACATCTTACATTGTGTGCATTTTGGAAACATTGGAGCAATCTGACACTCTACTGTAAACCATAAGCTATGCCAGAAGTATCTATAATGGAGTCGTGCTTTCCCTAAGAATCTGAACACACAGTTAGCACTAGTTACACATTCATAATACATTTAAACCTTGGCATGTTGTTTTCAAAATGCAAGTGTTTGCATTTTCAGTTCAGGTACTTTCAAAAATCTGCAATTTGTTTTGATGAATAAGTCAAAGTAATGTTTCAAGAAGATATACCAAGCATTTGATGGTTCCTAGTTCGCTGTAAATTCACTTAGTTTAAGGATGTTGGTCAAACAAGGCATTGATGATTTGACATTTTACTTTTATTAAAGAGACATAATGGATTATTCTCATTGTCAGGTTCATATCAGTATGTAGTGTCTCTACTGGGACATGTCTCCATGCTTTAATGTCCAAAAAGCTCTTTTTTCTCTCATACTGCCCGTGCTGCAGCACCTCTTTTCACCCTCTGTCATAAACCAGAGCCCAGTCTGCTCTGATTGGTTAGCTGGCCGGGTTCGAGTTATAATCTGAGCTTTATGGGGGTCTAATAATAATGATTTATTGCGCACCTTGGAGGTGAAGTGCAGGCTGATGTCATTCATGAGAGAATACGATGCGTAGTTTCTTTTTATTTTAGCCCATTTACCTCGTTAACGTAGATAATACTCGTTACATTGACACATTATTTGTGATTAAAATAATGGTTGTTGGTAATGTATTAGCGACCACCACAGATGTATGATTTCACTGCATCCATAGGAGCTCAGACCCCTCCTTATGGGAGCTCAGCTCCCATTGGCTCCCACATAACTCGAACCCTGGCTGGCCGGCTGTGTTGTGATTGGTCGACCGCTTAGAGATACAATGTGTACAATGTGTTGGAGCGCTAGCCAATACAAGTGCGAGTGTCACATAGTGATGTCATTATGTTCCTGAAGTAAACAAAGAAGTCTAATGGAGGTGAACACTGGGATTTTAGCCTTTTCAGACCATTTACATGCACCTATATAACACACTACAGGAAAGGGAGAACCCCAAAAAACATAATAGTGCCCTATTACTTTTACATGTAATGTGACACCCTGTACCTTGTGCAGCTTTCTGACGGATGATTTAACCAGATTTAAAGCTGCATCTCTGTATTAATGCCTCCTCTTCCTCTTCCTCTCCTCTCTCCTCTCTCAGCCTATAACTACTGCTCCAACAATGGCGGCTGCTCTCACCTGTGCCTCCCGCGGCCCGGCGGCTTCACCTGCCGCTGCCCGGACGCCTCCGAGGGTCAGTGTGAGGAGAGGAACCTGTGAGGAACCTGTGAGCTGCTGCTGGGACACACAAAACACTCTTAACTCGACGTTGGTGTTTCCTACATTTCTTACTTGAATTGAACATTTTCCACAATCTTTTGTATGTGTTTCTGGCCGTCGGAAGCTGTTCAGACTTTACTGTATTTATGATGTCACACTTCAGGTGAGATGATTCACTTTTGAATTCAGGTGTGTTTGTATTTAGACTCCTGGGTGAAGAGTTTCTCCTCAAAATGAGACCAAAGTGACACAAAATCTTAAACAGGGATTTTTTTTAAAGACCGTAGGTAAACCAAAAACCCTTGTGATGATAATTATTTGAAAAGGTACTGAACGATAAACTATACGTTGTTTTTTATTATATTTTAAAGGTTTAACTCCTTCGTTTTTCCTTATAACTGCGTAAACAATCAGATATAATTCAATCAATCTTCTGTAATGATTAAATAATTGAGAAAAAAAGGTTCGTAAGGGCCTTTTCGAAATGTTAGACGTTTCAAAAAATGCCTTAAAAGGTTTCTGAAAAGGAAAAACCTTTCCCTGAAGTTACTTTAGGACAGCCGTGTGTTATCTGTCTTTATCTAATCTGAATACAGGCAATCCTTTGGCTGTAGCGCCCCCTAGAGGTGAAAGGCAGTCATATCAACTCAAAGGCCTTCTTAGAGTTGTCACACATTTTTCTGAAACTATTCAAGAGTTACAGAAATATCACAAAACCGATGCATCATATTTAGTTTAATCCAAACAAATATATATAGTGTATATATATTGTAGCACATTAAGTGAAGACTTGATGAAATATGTACTAAGAAACGACCAAAAAGGCCTAAAATATGTTGCATAATTTCAGGTTTTTATTATACAAAAGGTAAAGTGGCCATGTGACGACACTATATTGTCCACCAGAGTTTATATCCAAAAAAGTCTCCATAAAAGCTCTATTAGTTTCCGTATGATAATAAAAAGCTAATGTACTGATATGCTTTCTCTAAAATGATACAGGACGTTTTGTTTTTTAAAGGATTGCAAAAGTTGTTTTTATTGGCAGAGATATTGTAAAATAAACCAAACCAAGCCAATATGGGATTATTCTATATTTTAGCGATCTTATGATACATTAGATTAGTTTCCCCGACAGAGCTGACTTGTGTGTTATTATTATTTTGGAAGTGGACCACTATAATCACCACTGTGACCCTGAGGTACACCACCTCAGGGCTAAAAACCTTTTTATGACTTACAAGATTTATCGTGTTGTTTGTACTACGACTCAGTGTATTTTTGATATGAACTTGTAAATAATGACCTGATATGCAGACGGTATTCTCTCATGTTTTAATGTTTCCTGAGATCTACCTGAAGACGATTACTGTGAAGGTGTGAGGGAAGTATCGAGAGAACAAGCGGTATGTTTCTGTCATGTGAACATCTTTTTATTCAAGACTGGACAGTGCTGAATTAGGAGCTAGTCACTGTGTTTTCATCTCAAATAAAAGTAGACAAAACTACAAAAAATACATGTTTTGAAAGACTCCTCAAATATACCTGCAAATATTGAAATTAGGGAATGTTAAGCGACATAATCAAACTGCTTCTTATGTCAACAATTATTTAAAATGATCCTAAAACCTGGACAAATACAATTATCCAATTTTGAGAAGCTTATTGTAGCAGCGATATTTTTCAAATATTCATTTGGGCAGCAATCTTACTTTTTCAAACATGAAAATACACTTTAATTTGGATTCAAACCCGTCAAAGACTGTCAAAATCTTAATTTGATTATATTATTTAATTGTAATATTGCCTGACTATTCTAACCTGCTGCTAAAAAATAATAAAAAGTAAAAAGTCCCTCATTTGTAAAGTGAAGTTTCTAGTTTTGTTTGATATAAACACAAATTGTTAAAAAAAATAATCCAGAAATGTGGTCGTTAGAGAATGAGCCGAGCTTGTGAAACAGGTAAAAAGGTGACTCAATATTTTTACAGCAGCAGGAAAAACGTCTGAACTGGTGCTAATGTTTAAAACAGTCTGTTTGCATGACAGGAACATCATTGTGTTGAAGGTGAAGTGAAGAGCAGGTCGGTGCAGCGTTTCTAAACTCAGCTCAGGTTTTTTTGTTGTTGTGGTAACTGATCCCCCATCAGGGAGGAAACGGTCTGTTCTGACTATCAGCCAGAGGGAACATTAACAACCTGTACAGCCTCAATAAAACATGTTTAAAACAAAACGTCAGTGTGGAGAGTTCTGTTTCATATAACCTGTCTTTATTAAACCCACAGCTGATGAGAGGATGTGTCATTCAGATGCAATTCAAATAAATACTCCACTTAAAATGTGTCTTCAGTTACACTTAAAGGTGGGGTAGGTACGTTTCAGAAACCGGCTCGAGATACACTTTTTGTTATCTTCCATGGAATGCTCTTAACATCCCGATAGCCATGAATATCTTGAGTGCTTTGACAAAAAATCCATAACAAAATTTCATCTGTGGAACCTGTAATGTAAAAAGTACAACCAATCCGTTTAGCCGGCCTGTCTGTCAGCCTTCCATCTCGTGCACGCACAAATGTATCTCGTGCCCTCATTGGGCGTGCCGTCATTGGTCATGTGCGCGTTCCTGTGTGTTGGAGGAGGTGCTCTGTAAGGAAGTCTGAAGGAAGGGGCGGATTCTTTTCCGCTGTGTACTTTCAAATTTTAGTGCACTCGAGCCGGTTTCTGAAACTTACCTACTCCACCTTTAATATAACGGCTCAATTGAATACTCTATTCTGATTGGTCAATGAGGTTGTTAATACACTGTTGCTAAGGATAACATGACCATTGCTAAGGAAGATCAAGGTATTATGTGCAGTCATATTAGTCAGAACCCAATTCAAAGTATTGGTCTTCACATATGTCCATGGCCAAGCCCCAGCCTACATTAATGACCTGATCCACCCTCACAGAACAACCCGGGCCCTGAGGTCCTCCTAAGGGTGCCCCGAACCAGGCTAAAGAGGGACCGTGCCTTTGAGGCGGTGGCCCCAAGGCTTTGGAACAAACTCCCCCAGAAACTGAGAGCCTCTGCCTCAATAGAGATTTTTAAGGGGCAGTTCAAGATCCACCTTTTCTGACAGGCCTTTGGGTCGCCGGAGGAGGTGAGTTAGTAGCTGTCTTTTTATTGGTGTTTTATCCTATGTGTTACCTGCTGTTGTTTATGCCTTTTATTCTACATGTTATAGTTGTACTTTGAATTGTGTCCTGTGTCCTGTACTGTAAAGCACTTTGTACATCCGTGTTGAGAAGGCTGCTATATTAATAAAGTTTTACTTACTTACTTTACTTAGTCTGAGAGGAAATACGGTTGATTGTTGATAACCATAACTTTATTTTTCATCGATCAGAAAACACACTGGAATACTTTTCTAACATTTATTTTAATATTTAGCGTAACAGCTCAACAGTCCCCAGAAGAGAAAACAAAAACAGCGCAAGAGGAAAAGGAAACAGGTTCATTGTGTTAGTGCGTCTGATTTCACTTTAACTATCTGGTGATTCTGAAATTCTGAATGAAGTCAAAGCTGATACATTGGCATGCATTTTTCAGAGCAGTGCTTTGACTCAGTGTGCGGTTCAATGCTCTGAACCAACAGATCCAGTTGGGGAGTCGTTTTGGAGTGAATCCAGCTCTCAGTGAAAGTCTGTGAGTTTCTCCAAGGAGGAAACGGTCTGCTGCTGCTGGACGTCAGAAGCAGCTGAAGTTCAGTTTCAGTCCGGGCGGTTCTTCAGGGTCAGGACCAGCGGACCTGCACCTGGTCTCCGTCCTCTATCGCGTAATAATGCAGGGTTTTCAGGTCGCCGTCAATCTCATACTCAATCCCCATTTTCTACAAAGAAAGGAAGTTAAAGGTCACCTCTTGTGCAAAATCCCCTTCTTCATGTCTCTTCTACATCAACACGTGTCCCCTCTTCTTCATGTCTCTTCTACATCAACATGTGTCCCCTCTTCTTCATGTCTCTTCTACATCAACATGTGTCCCCTCTTCTCCATGTCTCTTCTACATCAACATGTGTCCCCTCTTCTTCATGTCTCTTCTACATCACCATGTGTCCTCTCTTCTTCATGTCTCTTCTACATCAACATGTGTCCCCTCTTCTTCATGTCTCTTCTACATCAACATGTGTCTCCTCTTCTCCATGTCTCTTCTACATCAACATGTGTCCCCTCTTCTTCATGTCTCTTCTACATCAACATGTGTCCCCTCTTCTTCATGTCTCTTCTACATCAACATGTGTCCCCTCTTCTCCATGTCTCTTCTACATCAACATGTGTCCCCTCTTCTCCATGTCTCTTCTACATCACCATGTGTCCCCTCTTCTTCATGTCTCTTCTACATCACCATGTGTCCCCTCTTCTCCATGTCTCTTCTACATCAACATGTGTCCCCTCTTCTTCATGTCTCTTCTACATCAACATGTGTCCCCTCTTCTTCATGTCTCTTCTACATCAACATGTGTCCCCTCTTCTTCATGTCTCTTCTACATCAACATGTGTCCCCTCTTCTTCATGTCTCTTCTACATCAACATGTGTCCCCTCTTCTTCATGTCTCTTCTTCATCAACATGTGTCCCCTCTTCTCCATGTCTCTTCTACATCAACATGTGTCCCCTCTTCTTCATGTCTATTCTACATCAACATGTGTCCCCTCTTGTTCATGTCTCTTCTACATCAACATGTGTCCCCTCTTCTTCATGTCTCTTCTACATCAACATGTGTCCCCTCTTCTTCATGTCTCTTCTACATCAACATGTGTCCCCTCTTCTTCATGTCTCTTCTACATCAACATGTGTCCCCTCTTCTTCATGTCTCTTCTACATCACCATGTGTCCCCTCTTCTTCATGTCTCTTCTACATCAACATGTGTCCCCTCTTCTTCATGTCTCTTCTACATCAACATGTGTCCCCTCTTCTTCATGTCTCTTCTACATCAACATGTGTCCCCTCTTCTTCATGTCTCTTCTTCATCAACATGTGTCCCCTCTTCTTCATGTCTCTTCTACATCAACATGTGTCCCCTCTTCTTCATGTCTCCTCTACATCAACATGTGTCCCCTCTTCTTCATGTCTCTTCTACATCAACATGTGTCCCCTCTTCTTCATGTCTCTCTACATCAACATGTGTCCCCTCTTCTTCATGTCTCTTCTACATCAACATGTGTCCCCTCTTCTTCATGTCTCTCTACATCAACATGTGTCCCCTCTTCTTCATGTCTCCTCTACATCAACATGTGTCCCCTCTTCTTCATGTCTCCTCTACATCAACATGTGTCCCCTCTTCTTCATGTCTCTTCTACATCAACATGTGTCCCCTCTTCTTCATGTCTCTTCTACATCAACATGTGTCCCCTCTTCTTCATGTCTCCTCTACATCAACATGTGTCCCCTCTTCTTCATGTCTCCTCTACATCAACATGTGTCCCCTCTTCTTCATGTCTCCTCTACATCAACATGTGTCCCCTCTTCTCCATGTCTCTTCTACATCAACATGTGTCCCCTCTTCTTCATGTCTCTCTACATCAACATGTGTCCCCTCTTCTTCATGTCTCCTCTACATCAACATGTGTCCCCTCTTCTTCATGTCTCCTCTACATCAACATGTGTCCCCTCTTCTTCATGTCTCTTCTACATCAACATGTGTCCCCTCTTCTTCATGTCTCTTCTACATCAACATGTGTCCACTCTTCTTCATGTCTCCTCTACATCAACATGTGTCCCCTCTTCTTCATGTCTCCTCTACATCAACATGTGTCCCCTCTGTGGAAAGAGACTCTGAAAGTTTCAGGAACAAAGATTCTCTCTCTTTTTGATCCATTTCTATAAAAACCTGTCTGAAAATGAGCTGATCAGATTTTGGCCACTTTATGATGTCATAACGATGTTTTGTCTTGTGTAGCCATTAGCCAATCAGCAACCAAGGTAACCCCCCCCCCCCCTTTATCACCTGAATCTCCTCCTAGAGCACCATTGAGTTCTTTGTAACCAAATATCTCTCAGAGGGGCGTGGGGAGGGGCTCCTTATTTTCATCTAAAGTAACAGACAGAGAATCAGCACTTTGGAAACAGGGCTGAAACAGAGGGGATTATGGGTAATGCTGCAATGATCTGTTGGGTGTTTGGAGTGTCACTTCAGAGACATGTTCTGTATATATCTGAGACCTGTAATATATTGATGAAAAACAGTAGAATAGGAGACCTTTAAGTAAATTACGTCGGCTCATGATCAATTAAAATGTCGCTTATTAGTCAAACACAAATAGTGCTGCTGTCATTTAAAGTAACGTGGTCGTCGTCGCAGCAGTTCCAGCTGTTGGTATGCAGTGGAACGGACTATTTTTTTAAGCAATACAATATTATTTTAAATCAATAATCATGAGTCAATTTGTTGTTCTTGTCTGTAGCCGTCGCCGTGTAATAAGACTTGTCTCTGCATGGTGCTGCTGAACTAGAAACCCGGCATTTCTCTTAACCCGAACATCACTTTAATATTATTATATTGAATGATTCTTACCTTGAGGGTGGTGTAGGTGAGCTTCAGATCTGAAGGAGGAACCTTCAGCAGTCTGTTCAGGAGTCCCTTCACCTTCTGAACTTCCATGGAGTCTGCAGAGCAAAACATACAATTAACTCAACTGGAAAATATTTTTTATTTCAGTTTAATATGTTTTTTTTAACCTTATTTTCTGTTGTTTTACCTGGAAGTTTCTTCTCAATCGGCTTCCGGTCGGGGTGATCAGGAAACACAAATGTAATCTCTAGTGAGGAGTAAAAAAAAAAGACAGTGGTCAGAAAATATCACCTTTCCTTTAGTGGGTTTCCTCGGTTGGGACTAAAGTGTGTTTATCAATGGCCTGTAGGGTATTAGCCAATCAGAGAGCAGAGAGAGGCAGGACTTACTTAACAGCTGGTTCTTCAGAGCTAACGGGACCCACTTCTTCAGCAGGCCTTCGTCTGGAGCGCCATACTCTGAAACACAAGAGGATCTTCATCATTATCATCAACATCATCGCTTAAAGGAGACGTCCAAACAGTAAGTTAGTACCTAATGTCCCATAGTAGTGAGGTGGTAAGATCAAAAACTGCTGATTGGAATCAAAGCATTTAATTTCCTAAAAGGTTCGTGGAGGAAAAAACATTTTTGAAACAGTTCTGGTGTCTTTGACCCAATGAGCATGCGTACTTGAGTCTCCTTAAGCCCCGCCTCCGATCCACTCCGGCATGTTGCCGTCTGAACTTTTAGCACTTTTAGGATTTACCGTAAATAAAAAGTATCCGCTGAATTGCTTTCCTGTTGTCCTTGGGTCAAATGTTACTTGAGAGTTGAAACTACGTTTTGTGTGGGAAAATAGTTCCATAAAGTTTGGGGTTTTATTTAAATGTATAGCATCTGCGGTCTGGGTTACATTTTGTAAAATCATTCAACATATTTGCCTTTTTTAAACTCTTAAATTAGGTTTCATTTTGTGTAAATGAGGTCTATTGACCATAAATCCCATAAAAAAAGTTTGTTTGTTAGGAACCGGTCCCCAATTGCACCTTACATGAAAGAGGAATGCTCCAGTGTTAAAACTGTGGGCGTAAATATAACAGAATATGTTTCGTTTCACCTTTAACTTCTGAAAACCCCCAAAAATATTGAAATCAGTAGCGCCGTTTTTTAAGATTTGCTTGAACCCCCATCTCACTTCCTGTCCGCTCGGTGTGACTCACTCTGAACGAGGCTCAGGTATCGGGGGTGCTGGATGATGAACTCTCTGCTCGGCTCGCTGCCTCCGCCCGCTTCCAGCCACTCCAGACCAAACATCTTCATGTAGTCGCACTCCGCCCCCTTCCTGTCGTCAGGGACGATCTGATGGACACCAGGAACACGGTCAGAATCAGAAACAGGTTTGTTACCAGGTAGGTTGACACGTACGAGCAATTTGACTTGGTGTCATGGTGCATACATAAAAGTAAAACAAATGAAAAACACAGATAGAGAACTATTTTAAGAAAACTATAGAAACATTAAAACATATTTAAAATACAAAAGAAAATAGTAAAATATAGTAGTATTTACATAGAATGGAATAAAATTCGGAATTAATAAAAAAATAAAAACAGAAAACACTAAGAACATGGTCAGCATTTGCACACACACACACACACACACACACACACACACACACACACACACACACACACACACACACACACACACACACACACACACACACACACACACACACACACACACACACACACACACACACACACACACACCTGGCCGTTGTTGAGCAGCTCTAGTTTTCCCAGTTTGGCGATCAGCATCTGATTGGCTGTCTTCGGGTTTCCGTCGCTGCTCAGCAGGCGGTTCCCACGACACGTGAAGATCACCAGACTGCGGAGCTTCCCCAACTCATTGACCACACACCACTGTGAGAGGGAGACGTGCCAATAATTGAATTTGAATCTGAATCTTGAGAGAGGCAGAGGCTTATTTATTACACAACTGCATACTCGCTTCTGATTGGTCAATTTGGACATTTCAGAGGTTATTTACACACCGCGGTTAAGGCGGATGAAGGGAGAGAAGGAAAGAGGTTAAAAGAGGTGAGTGTTGGTGACATATCTCAACAGAAGGAAGTAAACACTAAAGGGAACACAGTTTGGGCTCTTTAGGGTTTAAGGACTTGTTAGTGGAAGAGAAACTGTGAACAGACACAGAATACCTTGATCAGTGCTGCTTCTAATTTTAAGTTATGCTACTATTGACATGCCCCCTCCCCCCAGGATACATGACTATTATATTGTTACTCATATGTCATATCATTTTAATTATAATTTTGTAATTTATTACTCTCTTTTTGTCTAACCCCTCAAAAGCACACACTGTTTTGGTTTTCCTTTTTTGTCTCCATGTATATTTTGTCATATGCTATTTGTCTTTACTCCGTATTGTCTTCTGTGTATATGTGATACTGTACGTGTATGCACTTGTCTTGTAACTCCTATATCACTAAATACAGTGTAGATGTGGCTATGAAAAACTTAAGTCCCAAGCTCCTCCAACAATTCAACATAATGTAAATCAAACAAATCAAACCAATAAAATAGTGAAAGAAATAACAATAGAAATAAAGTAGTGCAAGAGAATGTTGTAAGATGTGCAAGTAAATACAAATAAAATAGAAATAGTGCAGGAAGAGTCCATATCCACGTAAATGGAATAAGATATATAGATAAATACGTAGCAAGATGCAAACAGATGGAGGCACAGAGTTCAGGTGTTTATTAGTCTTATGGCCTGTGGGATGAAACTGTCTCTGAGTCTGGTGGTTTTTGTCCATAAGTGCGCGTAGGAACAGTTTGTTTCTCTTAGAGGAAGCAATACGATCATTTTCAAGTCAATACAATCATTTTAATTAGTATTGGGAGCATTAGTTTATTTAGTATCTGGCCGTGTAATAAGTGGATGATGTGCAGCGAGGCGGTCATCATGGAGCCTGACAAAAACCTCTGCACATTATCCCTTACTTAAAGGTCCCCTATTCTACTGTTCTTCATCAATATATTATAGGTCTCAGATATATACAGAACATGTCTCTGAAGTGTTTGGCTCCAAACGGATCATTGTAGCATTACCCATAATCCCCTCTGTTTCAGCCCTGTTTCCAAAGTGCTGATTCTCTGTCTGTTACTTCAGATGAAAATAAGGAGCCCCTCCCCACGCCCCTCTGAGAGAGATTTGGTTACAAAGAACACAAAGGTGCTCTAGGAGGAGATACAGGTTATAAGGGGGGGGGGTTACCTTGGTTGGTGATTGGCTAATGGTTACACAAGACAAAACATCGTTATGACATCATCAAGTGGCCAAAATCTGATCAGCTCATTTTCAGACAGGTTTTTATAGAAATGGATCAAAAAGAGAGAGAATCTTTGTTCCTGAAACTTTCAGAGTCTCTTTCCACAGAGGGGACACATGTTGATGTAGAAGAGACATGAAGAAGAGGGGACACATGTTGATGTAGAAGAGACATGAAGAAGAGGGGACACATGTTGATGTAGAAGAGACATGAAGAAGAGGGGACACATGTTGATGTAGAAGAGACATGAAGAAGAGGGGGACACATGTTGATGTAGAAGAGACATGGAGAAGAGGGGACACATGGTGATGTAGAAGAGACATGAAGAAGAGGGGACACATGTTGATGTAGAAGAGACATGAAGAAGAGGGGACACATGTTGATGTAGAAGAGACATGGAGAAGAGGAGACACATGTTGATGTAGAAGAGAGATGGAGAAGAGGGGACACATGTTGATGTAGAAGAGACATGGAGAAGAGGGGACACATGTTGATGTAGAAGAGACATGAAGGAGAGGGGACACATGGTGATGTAGAAGAGACATGGAGAAGAGGAGACACATGGTGATGTAGAAGAGACATGAAGAAGAGGGGACACATGTTGATGTAGAAGAGACATGAAGAAGAGGGGACACATGTTGATGTAGAAGAGACATGAAGAAGAGGGGACACATGTTGATGTAGAAGAGACATGAAGAAGAGGGGACACATGTTGATGTAGAAGAGACATGAAGAAGAGGGGACACATGTTGATGTAGAAGAGACATGAAGAAGAGGGGACACATGTTGATGTAGAAGAGACATGAAGAAGAGGGGACACATGTTGATGTAGAAGAGACATGAAGAAGAGGGGACACATGTTGATTGTAGAAGAGACATGAAGAAGAGGGGACACATGTTGATGTAGAAGAGACATGAAGAAGAGGGGACACATGTTGATGAAGAAGAGACATGAAGAAGAGGGGACACATGTTGATTGTAGAAGAGACATGAAGAAGAGGGGACACATGTTGATGTAGAAGAGACATGAAGAAGAGGGGACACATGTTGATGTAGAAGAGACATGAAGAAGAGGGGACACATGTTGATGAAGAAGAGACATGAAGAAGAGGGGACACATGTTGATGAAGAAGAGAGGACACATGTTGATGTAGAAGAGACATGAAGAAGAGGGGACACATGTTGATGTAGAAGAGACATGAAGAAGAGGGGACACATGTTGATGTAGAAGAGACATGGAGAAGAGGGGACACATGTTGATGTAGAAGAGACAATGAAGAAGAGGGGACACATGTTGATGTAGAAGAGACATGGAGAAGAGGGGACACATGTTGATGTAGAAGAGACATGAAGAAGAGGGGACACATGTTGATGTAGAAGAGACATGAAGAAGAGGGGACCATGTTGATGTAGAAGAGACATGAAGAAGAGGGGACACATGTTGATGTAGAAGAGGAGACATGAAGAAGAGAGGACACATGTTGATGTAGAAGAGACATGAAGAAGAGGGGACACATGTTGATGAAGAAGAGACATGAAGAAGAGGGGACACATGTTGATGAAGAAGAGACATGAAGAAGAGAGGACACATGTTGATGAAGAAGAGACATGAAGAAGAGGGGACACATGTTGATGTAGAAGAGACATGAAGAAGAGGGGACACATGTTGATGTAGAGAGACATGAAGAAGAGGGGACACATGTTGATGTAGAAGAGACATGAAGAAGAGGGGGACACATGTTGATTGTAGAGAGACATGAAGAAGAGGGGACACATGTTGATGTAGAAGAGACATGAAGAAGAGGGGACACATGTTGATGTAGAAGAGACATGAAGAAGAGGGGACACATGTTGATGTAGAAGAGAGACACGAAGAAGAGGGGACACATGTTGATGTAGAAGAGACATGAAGAAGAGGGGACACATGTTGATGTAGAAGAGACATGAAGAAGAGGGGACACATGTTGATGTAGAAGAGACATGAAGAAGAGGGGACACATGTTGATGTAGAAGAGACATGAAGAAGAGGGGACACAAGTTGATGTAGAAGAGACATGAAGAAGAGGGGACACATGTTGATGTAGAAGAGACATGAAGAAGAGGGGACACATGTTGATGTAGAAGAGACATGAAGAAGAGGGGACACATGTTGATGTAGAAGAGACATGGAGAAGAGGGGACACATGTTGATGTAGAGAAGAGACATGAAGAAGAGGGGACACATGTTGATGTAGAGAGACATGAAGAAGAGGGGACACATGTTGATGTAGAAGAGACATGAAGAAGAGGGGACACATGGTGATGTAGAAGAGACATGAAGAAGAGGGGACACATGTTGATGTAGAAGAGACATGAAGAAGAGGGGACACATGGTGATGTAGAAGAGACATGAAGAAGAGGGGACACATGTTGATGTAGAAGAGACATGAAGAAGAGGGGACACATGCTGATGTAGAAGAGACATGAAGAAGAGGATTTTGCATAATAGGTGACCTTTAAGATACAGTTATACCGTTTTCAGTTTCATACTGTTAGCCATTTGAACACTGGGTCAGTCACTATTTCTCAATGAGTTGCTTGTATCTGTTGTTGAGGTGTTTATAGTGTGTGTGTGTGTGTGTGTGTGTGTGTGTGTGTGGTGTGTGTGTGTGTGTGTGTGTGTGTGTGTGTGTGTGTGTGTGTGTGTGTGTGTGTGTGTGTGTGTGTGTGTGTGTGTGTGTGTGTGTGTGTGTATGTGTGTGTTGTGTCGGAGCAGAGATAAACACTGACCTCAGTGATTTTGTTGTAATCCAGCCTGAGAGTCTTCAGCGCCGCGAACATGTCTGTTTGAGATCCTGCAGAGGAAACACTCACCATTAACACTCAATAAGCATCAATATGTTCACAACACCAAGGACTCAACTAAAACACATGCTGCATAACAATACAATCGAATGTATCCAAAGAAAATATTAATCAAACAAACTGTATTTACATCGGTAAAATGTGTATCTGTATGTGTGTCACGCTGTATAAGGAGGACCTGAACATTAATAAGAACTAGAGAATGCAATTCCTGAAGAAATTGCTAGTGGGAATGCTTTATGCTGAAAAGCTGACGCTAAACTGCTATGCTGAAATGTAATGTGTAAGAAGAAAGTGAAGAATTTAGATTGAAATGATACATGAACACAGGGGGCTTGAATGTGTGATGAGAGAAGAAAAGAACGTAAAAAGGTTTGGAAAAGCACAATAATATTTGAACTGCAAACTTTTGAACTAACTTGATGGCGAATGATCTGTCGCCATGCCAACGGCATTTGATGACATCCCATAATACGCTTAGATGCATTGATGGCTGCATCGTTACCAAACCTGTGAAGTTTTAGGCCGTTTGGAGCATTTTCATTGAAGTTATGAGAAAACCGTGTTTCAAGGCGAGCATTGTGTTGCCATGGCAACGGCATTTGAAGAAATCTCAAAACTGTCCCGTAGATGTCTTCACGGCTGGACTGTTAGCACACATGTGAAGTTTGAGCACTTTTTGAACATTTTCATAGGAGTTATAGCGACATCGTCTTTTATGGCGAGGGATGGCGGTAACTGCTAGAATCCACTTCAAGACACTGGTACTTGCTTACCATGCTGCGAATGGATCTGGCCCTTCCTACATCCAGGACATGGTTAAAACTGTACACCCCAGCGCGTGCACTACGCTCTGCATCAGCCAAACGACTCGCTGCACCTTCGCTGCACCCTCGCTGCGAGGGGGACCCAAGTTCCCATCAGCAAAAACACGTGGGTTTGCTATCCTGGCTCCAAAATGGTGGAATGAGCTCCCCATTGACATCAGGACAGCAGAAAGCTTATTCACCTTCCGGCGCAGACTGAAAACTCATCTCTTTCGACTCCACTTCGAGCGATAGAATTACTAACAAATAACTGCTAACAGAGCACTTATATACTAATAAAGGACTGGCTTACCTAAAGCCAGTTGAGTAGCACTTGAAATATTTGGCTCTATGAAACCTGATGTACTTATATGATTCTGTTTTCTTCAAGGTTGTGTCTTCCTGGTCGAACGCACTTACTGTAAGTCGCTTTGGATAAAAGCGTCAGCTAAATGTAATGTAATGTAATTTACAGCGACATCGTGGTTCATTGCGAGTGGTCTGTCGCCATGGCAACGGCATTTGATTACACCCCATAATACGCTTGGATGCGTTTGATGGCTGTATTGTTACCAAACCTGTGAAGTTTTGGGCCGTTTGGAGCATTTTCACTGAAGTTATGAGAAAACCGTGTTTCATGGCGAGCATTGTGTTGCCATAGCAACGGCATTTGAAGAAATTTCAAAACTCTCACGTAGAGGTCCATTATCTGAAGTCTGCTGCTCTGAGCATGTCAGTTGGAGCGATGACATCATCGTGTTCCATGACACAGGTGTTTATATTTGAGCTAACGAGGTGTCCAGAGATCACAGGTTTCCATTGTTCTGAATGAGAGATAAACCTCTTACATGTGAACGTTTTGTTGAAGAACCGTAACAGATATCGGTGAAATTTCAAAGCGTGAAGCATCTCAAGGACCTTGAGTATCTGAAGTGTGCTTTTTGTGTACTTTCGGGTCAATAATGTGGCTTTTTTGGCAGTTTAACTAAAGGTGTGCGGCTGCTGCCGTGAGGAAATATCTGCCTGAAATTACAATGGGCTTTAATGGAGACATGTTGAAAGTTTGTGTCACTTCATGCCCTCAAGAGGCATTTTGTTTAATTATTTTTGCCTAATTATTTGTCATTTTTCAAGCTACGAGATGTTTTCCTACTTTTGTCATGATAAATTATGTCTCAGGAATGTAGGGTTTGGGAATTATGGCAGTTTTAAAAAAATATATGAAGGAAAATGTCAAGATTTCCTACAGCTGTGACATCACGCACTCTAGTTAATGTTAAAATCTGAAGAAGGCCTCTGTACCAAGGTCTGAACAATGTTTAATATCTCTAAAAGTAAGAATCAGATTGAAAAGTTGTGTTACACGAATAATGTCAGAAAGATGTGTAACATTTTAAAATTGGAATGAGGTTTCTGAGTGAAAGTATGAATGAACAGTTAGCAGTTGAAGTCGCATGAAGATTTGTTGAAGTCTGAAGAATTTCTCCATTGACTTCAATGGTTAAAAATGTGATGAATGAATGTGATTGGAATGCTGTTAACAGCATTCCAACTAAATAAGTCACAAAAATAAACTATAATAAAAGTATTACAAATAAATGTGCCAGCAATAATAAAAAGCTGTTTCAAGAAGATACTGGATGTTAATCAGTTGTGGTTAAATGTTAAACGCAGTAAATGTTAATCTTTTGTTGTTAGTTGTTCAAATGGGGATTTTCTTTTACCAGGAGCAGCGTCATCAAATCTGATGTCCGACAGTCCGGTTTTAGACAAGTTTAACTCCTCCAGTCTGCAAACAAACAAACAAACAAACAAACAAACAGAAAACAATGTATTTTAAAGAGCTGCAGTTCGACACGTTTAAAGATCAACAAACAAACTAAGGACTAGAACATGTAACAGTAAGACACATGAGGCGTTTTCACTTCATCATACAGAATATCTAGGCAACTTATTGTGTTCTATATATGTTTGTATATTAAACAGATCATGGTCTTGTGAGCGTGTTGTTGTTACTGCACCTGGGCAGAGCAGCGATACTCAGCACCGTGTTCTGCTCTAAAGGGTTTGAGGAGACGTTGAGATTCTTCAGGGACTGCAGCACTCCTTCAGGCCTTCACATCAGATACAAGAAGAGACACACTTTATGAATCCACAATAGACTGTTAGCGTTAGCAGCAGCTGAGAGTGGAAATGAACAAGTAACACACACGAGTTAAACATATAATAATATAGAATAAAACAAAAGATCAACAGTAAATATATATAGACGAATATTTAAATATATAGACTGATATATATAAGACGGCTAAACTCCTGAGCTTGCACTATTTGTATTTGTTTGACGTTAGATAAGATAAGATGTACTTTATTGATCCCAATTGGGGAAATGTTTGCGTCGCAGCAGCATAAAAGACAAGGCAATGCACATAAGAAGACATGAAAAGAGTAGAAGTAAACTATTCTAAAATGTAAACATCTCAAAATATTTTAAAAAACAGCTTTAAAAGAGTAGAAATATACAAGTTGAAATACCAATTTACAGTAAACACAATAAAGCAGGATATTATATATATTAAGTCTGTAAGGATGTGTTTATATTTGTA
>NW_022990539.1:92500-96105 GCF_902827175.1 Gymnodraco acuticeps
ATTGGTCCATTTCAGAATAATATATATGATATGTTTTATAATGATTGATCATGAAAGTGTTCTCAAAGCTGGTGAAGGTGCAGCTAGTTTGAATGACTTTGTGTACTGCAGGGTAGCTTGTGGATTTACTCCAGGTAACATACATGTCAGTGATTCCCACAGCATGTTAATACTTTGGGGGGCCCCCAAAGTATAATGGCTCCCCCCAAAGTATAATTTGTGTGTTTTTTGTTTTTTTTACTCAGTGAGCACTCATTTGCATTTGCATTGGTGGCAATGAGTGCTCAGTGAGTAAAAAAAACTTTAAAAACCATAAATTATACTTTAGGGGGAGCCATTATACTGGTAAACAGCCTCTATGGGCCATCATTTGATTTTGGAATCAAATGATGACGTCAGTGGGATTATCTCCTTTATCAACTCCTAAACATCCCCGGGACAACATCACTAGCCCCGCCCCTAAAAAGGTGTGAATTTGTGCCAATCAAGGACTACTACTACTAGGTCGTCCTTAGACGAGTTTGCCAACGGGTTCGCCAATCCTCACGGTCCTCCATACACCCGGCCAGCTCTGTGGAGCTTTCCACCCCCACATCCTTCCTCAGCACCTCCACGTATGTTGGCGTGGGGCGCCCTCTTGGTCGGTGCCCGTGTGTTGGCTCCCAAAGTAGGCCTACTAACTTGCCAGCTGGAAGTTCCTGGTGTCGATGGCAGTGACCTGCAAATTTCAGTTTCCTGGATGCCACCTTGTCACTCAGCCTGGGTAGCCCACCAGGACTAGCCCCGCTCCTACATTTTTGAGAGATTTCTGAGGAGATTTTTTTTCACGCACCCCCCCCAACCCACCCCACCCCGAGTCGTTCCCCCAAAGTATATTTCATTTCTGCGGGAATCACTGCATGTAGTTAAAGTACATTGTTTACATCTGAAATGTAGTGGAGTAGAAGTAAGACAAGGCAAGTTTATTTATATAGCACCTTTCAACAGAAGGCAATTCAAAGTAGAAAGTACATACAAATGAATATACTCAAGTCCCTCAAAATGATACTTAAGTACAGAACTTGAGTAAATCTACTTACTAGTTACTGTACACCACACTGATAGTCACCGGGGGTAGAGAGGGGGAAATGTCCCTCACCCTCCCCGCTTCTCAGCCTACCTATTTACATTCATTATTATGTGACCGTCTATGTTTCATGTTTCCTGTAGATATGTAATTGCTCTTTTAACTGCACTTTTAGTGTACTGTTTTACTATTATGCTGCTGTGTTTATTGTATTTTTGTAACTGTGGTACAACAATTTCCTTCGGGATAAATAAAGTCTTATCTTATCTTATCTTACCTGCAGTGGGGGGCACCGGGCCCAAATACCGCACGGTGGCACGCTCCCCGTCGCACGAGACCCGCCGATCTACCAACTCCTCCGGATCCGGCTGGTCCACTCCCATCCCCTGTTCTGGATCATAAAACATGACGTTATCTTTTATTTCCTCCAAAAACACAAGTAAAAACAATAACTGGCAACACAATATATAATTACCTGAGGTGTTGTAAATGTAGCTTTTAAAAACGGTTACAAGTTGGTTTAGAAATGAGAACAAAAATGCTCAGTAACTGAAAAGCCTCTGTTTACACCACAGAACGTCAGACGTATGTAGCTCACCGGAACGGACAGATTTAGAGGTTGCACACATTTGACGGTTTGCGATTCCCTAATATTTTTAAAGATAAAGCCAGATTTTATTTTTTTAAATGTAAAAACAAGCAGCCGTTTCGAATAATAACGATGGAAAAGAAAAACTATATCTAAATGTAGCATAAATAATATTAATAATTGAAAAAAGAATGTCTCATATATATTAAAGAATATATATATAGATTTCATACATTATATACAAACACAACATTGACAACATGATACATAGTAACATATGCAGACTAAAAAAACATATTTGTACTACCTCTTTATGGGTGCTTAATTATGCGGTGTACGGAACCAATGTGCCGCTGTGACCGTGTTTCCTCTCGGACATGTTTCGCAATAGGACAAGCAGTGTGCTGTTGGGAAAACGTGTGCGTAATATTTCTCGTGTTATTGGAGTTTACAGTCGTGGAATTTCATGTAAATGCTGCAATTAACGTGATAAATTACTTATATTTGTATATAAAGATCTAACCGGAAGTCAGTCTTTAAGTGACGCTGGGATAATCCGGTAGAAACCATGAAGAAGAAACTGCAGGAGAGGTTTGTTTACACATGTTTGATTTCCAAAAAAACGTAAAGAAAGATAACTGCGGCATTTGTTTACCTACAGACTAACAGTTTAAAACTAACTGTGGTCTGGAAGACAAGACTCAGGGCAAAGCGGCTGATGTTATTTATAATGTAATGAATTAATCTGTTCATGCATTCAATATCCAGCAGTGGGGAAGAAGTATTCAGATCCTTTACTTTTTGTAAAAGTACTAATATCACAATTTAAAAATACTCTGTAACAAGTAAAAGTCCAGCATTTAAAATGTCACGTCAGTGGAAAGAGTATTTCATAGTGTTTCTTGAATATTTATATAAAATGACTGATGCATTCATTTAAAACGAGGTGATTACTCACAAGTCTGTTGAATTGGAGCTCCAAATGACGATTAGTTTAGTGTCGTTTCTTAATCAAGTACGCATACATTGACAACTTCACAAAGTTTGTTTTCTTCAACCAACAGTAGGCTACAACCTCAACATGATTTATAATATATTACAATTATTAAAAGGAAACGGTGCAAACCCTTCACATTAGAGAAGCTGAAACCATTAGAAGGAAAATAACCATCAGATTTTTAGCGAGACTTATTGATTATCCAATACTGATTTTGTACTTTTTAATTTGTATAGTTTTATTGAGTTTTTCTACTTTTTAACTACAGTAACAGCTACAGAAATACAAGTTAGTTGAGATAGTGATATATCATTTCATTATAAGTTACTCTACAGATAAAAAAACTGACAAAATACAAGATGTCATCATTAATTTCACCGCTCTAACGGATAAAGGTATCTAAGCAAAGCACATAATCACACAGTATCCACAGAGCTGAGCCCTTTGTATTGAGTGTCCTCTTTCACGTTTAGCATCTATCGAACATGTGTTTTTCTGGATGTTGTTCCTACTTCATCTTAATGTTTCTGTCTGCAGTGAGGAGGATCAGCCGGAGCAGCAGGATCAGCCGGAGCAGCCAGCTGACTACGTGGTCGGTCAGGTGTCAGGAAGTTTGTTCAAGAAGAAATCTAAAGCCACCGGATCGCTGTCGGCTTTATTCGGGGCTGCTGCTCCCGTTCCACCTGTTCTCTTTCAGCCTGCACCCAAGGTAACTCACACATTCATATGTAGTTTGAATAAAAAGTCATAGAAGCATTCGTTCGGGACCATTTTCAGCGGTGGAGTAATCCACGTTTGGTGTGATCATGGTGATGCAGGAAGATAGGTAGGTAGATAGATGGATGGATAGATAGATAGATAGATGGATAGATAGATGGATAGATAGGTAGATGGATAGATAGATGGATAGATAGATAGATAGATAGATAGGTAGATGGATAGATAGATGGATG